>NW_019100802.1:789820-910733 GCF_001856785.1 Myzus persicae | reverse complement strand
GGGGGGGGGGGGGGGGGGGATCAAGTAATATACACTGGAGTTCCAGAATCGGTTACCATTACCCTAAGATAGCCTTGTCGGTTAGGTGTAAAAGTATAGGTTATTGCCTTCGTCCGGCGGTCGCATCGGACGTTATAGTAGCACACGCACGCGGTGCTCAGGTCTGGACACTTGGCCAAATGTGTGCAATTGGCCAGACGTTCAACAATAGTCGTTGCCCCGGTGTAATCGCAATTCGAGTTGATGAGAGACACATTCACTGTTACGTCGATATTCATAGATTCCTGATAACCATCACACACACTTTTGCACAGTTTGATGCCACACGGCGAAAAGAACACATCCGAAATCACATCGGCAAACATATACACATCCGCCTTGCATAAATGTAAGATTCTGGCTTCTGTGAATTTATCACCTGCAATGATACAACGGGTAGGTTTATAATATTTAAAAACCTTACGAGCCTTATACTTATATACACAATACGTTATCATGAGTACAATGTTTCTGATCTCAGATTCATCGAATATTTGCCAAGTCTGTCCTCACTTGACATTTCAAGCTTAACCGGGCTGGTTAAGAAGTCAGATAAGATAATACAGTATAGAACCTCAAATATCATCACCCGATTAACTGTCAGTTTCCACACTTGGGTATTAACAGCTCGCGTATTGCAGTAAAGTTTGTGCAAGCCAGTGGCGGTCAAATTATTTTGTCAAGAGAGGATTGTGTCAAGTGATTTTTTAACATGCACTATTTGATTATTAAAAATGTAATTTATGGTAATCAGCTCTTAAACATTCAAAAAAGGTCATGGGAGATCTACCCCCCCCCCCTGTTTGACCACCAAAGGTGCGAGCTCAGCTATATCTACTAGACAGGCGATATATTATATATATACGTTTTATGGGTGAGAAAAATATAGGTACCAATAAGTAATACAGTATTACAATAATAATTATTTCTAGGTTAACCGAGGTTTTACAACCGTACTAAAAAAAAGAATACAAGTCTGATCAAACAATATTCATCTACCACTGTGACCCACATACTTCAAGCACCAAGCTTCTCCTTAAACAGAGTAGGTACCTACCATATAACCTAACTTATATATATGGCTATATTTCAGCGTATATGATTTATGCAATTATATACGGTCTACGAGTATACAAAATCCTGTGAAAATTGAAGTGAAAAGTAGTAAATACGTATGTAACGAACCCAAGATCTCGAGCGGATCCCGGAACAAACCTTCACCACACGGCTGGACAGTAGAATGACAGTTTCGTGTTGGCTCCTGAATATCTTCATCTGAAATGATAACCGAGCGTATACCCTATGCCTCTATATTGTAAATTAGGTACTGTTTGTGTGATATTTTAGTATGAAAAATACAAAATGTCTATTATTTTCAAAATGTATGTTTATGCAAGTTTACTATATAAAGGAATTGGAGAGTTCACGGCTGACTGTAACAGCAATATTGATATCGAAATTACTTGAATCATAGTTGAACATTTTGAACACATATCCGCGTTACGTTCGAAAAATTAGAAAAATTAGATGGATTATCGATTAACTTGATTTATTATACAGACTTGGTTACAAACTATATTATTATTGTTATAATAGCACAAGGCGTTACTATACTACCGATATTTTCAAAGAAACTGAATATATAAGCCGTATTGATTATTACAGTTAATGTCTGATATTATATGATGTTTTCGGAAAACATTAGCTCAACATTCCACATTATCTGACTGTCAATAGAAAATTAAATTATTAGCAGTAATTTGTATACATTGTAAGACCTTCATAAATTTAAGGTAATTTTAAAATATCTTCTGAATATCACTACCCATAATCGTTTTTTGCATGCAATGATTTATTGTTCAATTCAAATTTAGATAAACATAAATCATTAGTGGCCTACTCAATGATAAGGTAAACTCGAAATCTACTGTTTAGTAGAACGACTCACTCGGTATTTTTTTTATGATTACATTAATAACGATAGTTTTTTACGCAAATATAATATATCAGGAGGTGCCCATTTCCCAGCCACACGCTCAACATCCCCGAAGACTCTTCCTTGTTTACGTTTATAATACTTGTCTTATCAATCTGAATTAAATTATTAGGTATTGAAGAAATTGTCTATTTACCTATTATTGATCAAGTAAATTTTACTTAATTAATAAAATAATAACCATGTTTTTCGAAAATTAGGCCTGTATACAAGCCAAAAATCCAATTTGAAATAGATAAAAAAAACTTTGAAATAGTAATCACAGGGATGTGACAAGACAATTAAAATCTGTGAGCAACCTATACACAAACATTTGTACTTTAAGTAAAGTGAATACTTTTCATAATAATTATATATATATATATATATATATATATATATATATAGTTTATGTCTATTATATATACATTTCGCATTCTACACCATACTTCATTATTTGATTATATTATTTTTAATTCTTAGATTAATTTAATAAATAGATAAATAGATTTTATCTTACGTGATAGTTGTAGATCACCAAAATACGAACATTATACTTCAGACTACTTCTATCTCCTAAAACGTCGGCACAGAATAACTCAAGTCTAAAATATTAGAAACATCCATAATATGTTCATTACGTATTTGTTATTCTATCCCTATACTATATTATGTTTATATGATTAATTTATGCAAAATTAATTATTCATCGTGTACACGAAGAAAAATAAAATTTTAATAAATTAGTTGTTGTTTGATATTACAATAATCCAGCGGTGACTGGTGGCTGTTAAAAAATTAAAGTGCATCTAATTAGTATAATAATATACCCAACTGCTATGCTTAGTAGTAGCTGTGTTGACGTGTTGGGATAAATGAACCAAATTTATCACATAACATGTTCTAATTCACCCACAACATTTGAAGGATTTTTAAATGATATATATTATACACCTTTGCCACACACTGTTTGACATTTTTTTATTAAACCGTGGTTTTAATGTATAGTAATTGCAATTTAGAGAAGTGTATTTTCCCCAAACTTGAAAATGTGTTGTAGTTGAGTTCAATATTGAATTTGTACTTCAGAAATAACCTCAACAAAATAAATTGAAAAAATGAAGAAGAAATGAGAATTCCAGAGCTCTATTTGTTTTCTCTCTCTGGCTTTGATCCAGCGGCTATCCAGGGGTTATTATCGTGAGAAAATTGTCTTTTAGCTATAATGGTGGGAGGGGGGTAGGTAGTTAAATAGGTACTGAAAAAGTATTTGGTATTTAATTATTTTGTATTTGTAAGATTTTTTTAATTAGAAATAACTCTTTCATCAAGTAAATTTTGGATTTAGAAAACAAAGTGATAGGTATATCGAACTGACTTGAAAAATAATTGACTTACCATTCAAATATATAAAACAAAAATATAAAGTTGTATTGTACTTGTCCATACGAAGGATATATGAGTTGAAAACATTTGAGTGAAGAAAATAATGACCCAGTGAATGATAATGACCTAACTGAATTAGCAAGTATGCATATAGTCCCCGTTTCTGTGGGCACATCGTATCACACATTCGGTATATTATTTAAATACCCTGCGTATCCACCTCCTACCTGGAAGCAATACTTAACAATAACCTCACATTACTGTTTGAATATCTTATGGAAATCGATACTTCAACTGTTAAAATATTTACATCGATTTGTCGTATACATTTTTATCTTTTATTTTCAGAAACACGAAAGCAAACAATTTCAATTTTTTCATTTCTTCGAGTTTATAGGTAGGTACCTAATTTTGAGAATACTGCGATTTATAATAACATATCGGCTCTATATATATTATAAAAAATTTTTTTCAAAAACCTCATTTCGAAATTATTGATTAAAAATAAAAGTTGTTGACGAGGGTCAACACTCTGCTTTTCACCAGTCACTAGGTTAAGAAAAGAAATGGGATAACGTTGTCGCGATTCTCCTGTCTTCAAACTATTCCGTTTTCGATCGTACACTTTTCCTTCGTGTGGTCGTCTACACGCTCAAAACTATTCTGCACTTGAACGGTCTTGTTACTATTATTACGTGGTCATCTAAACTATTCCACACACGATCGCACTTGTTACTTACTACGCGGTCATCTAAACTATTCTGTACACGATCGCACTTGTTACTTACGTCATATTACTTGATTGCGTCTGAGAATGAAACTTAATTGTGCTTGTGTGTAATTATGTGTACATGACATGTGCATCAAATCGAATGATGGCCGTATACGACAACGTCCACACAGGCATTATTATTATTATTAATGGAAGCGTACAATATCATAGCCGATTTAATGTCATTTATAATTTTGTATCGACAAATTGTAATTAATAAAGTTTTTATTTATGACGATTAATAATATGTTATATTAAAATCTCAAGTCTTACATTTGGTATACCAATATAGTGTACTAAAATCCAATTTAAAACTTTTATTTTATTTTGAAGAAGGGTGATAACATAAATTGTCAATGTTTTTCAACATTTTAGATTCAGTTTTGATTAAAATATATTATGATAAAATTGTGTAATAAATTTAAGTAGATCTTAAAAATATAGAGGTTATCGATAGAAGTATATGATACAAAATACGTATAATTAATTAATATTTTAGTTTTAATTTTATTAATTTATTTTTTAATTTATATATTTATTATTTAAAATGTATTCAATTTCGTAATTATATTCACAAATTGAAGCTTTGTAGGCCGATCAAATTTCTTTTTATAATAATTGTTTAAAGCATTGTTAATGATTTTTAAAAAAAAATGATATCTTAGTTAGAACAACGTTGTACTTAAATTAATTACAAATACCATATTAAACATATTTCTTTAAAAATTATGCTTTATATTTCTGACCTCCGAGTAATACCTATACTATGTTGTTAGGTATAGACTCTTAATTAATCATAGATGATGTATAATATTAATGTGTTTTAACTTTTAATCCAATTTATTAGCTACATTTATCGTCATTAATTACTATTATACAATTTGTCTGAGATTGAAATGTTGAATTGTATCTGCAAAAAAACTATTTGTCCACATTTTATATTTTAACATGAGTACGAATGTATTTACTAATTATTTTAATTGATAAATAATAATAAAATTATATGTTGTAATATGAATATTTTGTATAATGAGCTTCTTTTTAGAGACGATTAATTAGGATAGTCATCCTTGTTAATGTTAAATTTAAATATTTAAATAATATACAATTGTTTAAATTAAGGATTTTGGAACGTAACCAATAAATTTTCCATTAGCTCAAATGAGTAAAATACATTCTACAAAATTCAAGGGCTTACAAAACCGCTCTTACATTGATCTTAAACTTTCGGAAACAACTAACTCGAAAGCAAAACAATTTAATAACAATTCTACTCAAACAAATGCGATTTCTCCTACTAAAATGTATAAAATCAAATTTAAATTACAAAAACTCGTGCGATGTCTTTAAACAAATAACTGGAACTGAAAAATGCAGCTGTAAAAACAGTAAAGTTGAAATACAAATAAAATCCAAACCTAAATAAACGATGTATATAAATATACGATAAAATATTTATAATATATATATATATATAATATTATTGTACCTTTGGTATATTATATATATAATAGTAAATTGTGAGTGGATTTCTTTGAACAAATCAATAAGCAAACTAACGGATATTTTAGCGGAATTTTAATAATGTTCCGAGTAGATACAGACAAACAAAATTTAAATAAATACATGCATATTTCGGGTGGTTATAATAATATATAATTAAACTGTTCATGCTTTACTCTAATTCAGTATTTTTGAGTTGATCTAAAAAAAAAATATCATAAATATGAATTAATACCTGACTCATTTCAAGAGGGCAGTTTTTAGGTTCTTTCGAGAGTTATTAAAACTATAAAATGTTATATAAAATATATAAAATGTATAAAATAAAATATAAAATATAAAATGTTGTCCAAGAATGGATGAATGAATTTTCACTTTTTCTCTTGAAGTTGTTTTTTCAGGGTGATACTTAGTTTTACTGTGTATAATAATATAATACTTACACCCTTTTTCTTTTTATATTATTCAAGCCTTTGAGTGTGAATTCAAGTTTTGCGTAGATCAATAATACTTTTACTACCGTTCACAGTTTGGAATGAAGAACATGTAGGAACACATTTTATTAGTGTAAGATTTTCATAAATAAAAAAATTAGCTGTTCATAAAAACAATTAAAAAGCTTTAAAAACCACTCATAAAAAAATTAGTATAGAATTAGTCTTTTTTAAACAGTTGTTTTAATACTTCAAACTCTACACAATATATTTTTTTCTTTTTAAAATACCAAAAATAGTTTGAAATACGATTTCAATCACCCGGTCCAGAATAGACTATTAGAAGAAATTTAGTAAAACATATCGTTTTTATAACCTTTAGATATTGTAATTTTGACTACATATACATTTACAATAAAACGCTATTGAAAGGGAAAATCGTCGTAAATTATTAATTTCATGACAACCAGATATTATAATTTTACAATACTTAGTTTGCAAAAAATGTAATAAATTAAATGGCTAGCGCACGCCAAAAGCATGCTGATCAAAATACACATTGACAAATATCATATTTTTATAACAATACTGTCATGAAACACTGATAATGACTTATGTAACACGTTTCATGCTATTTGTTTTTTTATTTTTATTTTATCAATAACTATTATCCATTTGTTTGTTGTGTTCGTGTTTTGTTAGCCGTAATATTGAAGTTTATTTATTTAAGATACATTGTTTATATAAATCGAATTGATTATTATATTTTTATTTTGTTTCTTTAACAATATTTTTATTTCTACAAAACGAAATATAGGTAGGTATCGATATCGTTTTAAATTGTTATATCTCAAAAAATTGATACGTCGTATCTAAACGCAAATTCGTTACATGTCAACTTTAAAACGTTTAACCTTTTTTTAAGCTGTAAATAATTTAATTTCCATTTATAATACACTATTTTCATTAAAAACTTTATAAACTACGATAAATAAAAAAAATTTTAATACCTCCCCAGATGATTTAATTTTGTTAATAAATTCAAACCACCAATCCAATTAAGGCAGAGCCGCTGAAGGTAATCTTTATATATTTATATTAACAATTTATTATTGTACACGTTTATAAATTTATTACTGTATAAAGTATAATCTAGTATATACATTACACTCCATTAAAAACCTTTAATGGCCTTTTCGAGTATGAAAGAGATGTATACGATTTTATAATTTGGTTACGTTTGTAAATGTCTATCATAAAATATGAATTTAATTACTTTGTGAAAATTGTATAGAAAACTGCTGTAGTGTAGGGATAAGAGTATAATTAAATTACCGTATATTCAAAATGTCAAACGATATATCTATTTAAAAAGTTAAGATATTTACAGAATTCTGTAATGTTTAATAAACCACCAATAACATTTTTTTTTAAACTATTTTTTTATCATAATTAGAAGCAAAATAGTTTTCTAAAAATTTTGAAGTTTAAATATTGAATAAACCGTTCTTTTCATTAATATCTAGATAGATAAGCATGTTATACACTTATAGTTATATTAGTTAATAATGTTAATATACAATTATATTGAATTCCATATTAGTCTTCTTTTGAGTATGAATTATTTTTTTCGTATGGCACTTTGTAGGCCCGAAGGCCTAGTTCGGAAGCCTACTTGACAGAATTTTAAAATGGGCACCCGTAGGTTTTTTTATGCTCGGTTGAGGGTTAGAACCGACGTCTTAGTCCCTCTCTATTACAGTACTTTTTTTTTAGTATGAAATTAAAAAATTTAACTAGCTTGTACATAGTTTAAAAAACAGCTTCGATAAAAATGTGTACAAATAATTTTTACAAATACTTCTATTTCTACTTAAATATATTACCAATAAATATTTTTTATTTTGAAATATAAAAATGTAAAATTGGGTTCAATTGAAACTATTAGGTACATCAATAATTATAAAATATTATAATAAGTACCTGGCCTACCTATACTAATCAAGATACTAAAGCATAAAATGTAATATTATATACTGAATACTCTGCTGTTGGCCGTTTGTCGATATGACGTCACATAGCGTGTTTCCAGAGCAGACCACAAAACCATTTTGATTGCAATACCGTAACCGGAGAGACTACGGATAAACGTATTTACCTAGGTAACAAAAACGTCTAAATCCTATAATTGTGGCGAAGGGAGCGTGGAAAGGATGCGGGAAAACGACACGACCGCCATTGCAGCCACCGCAAGACAATATTCCGGCGTGGCATTTCGGTGTGGTGGTGGTGGGGGGAGGGGGGGAATGATTAATCACCAGCGAAATTAATTATTCCATTTACTTTAATGGCGTCATTTTTTATTAAGCGTCGTGGACACGCCAAAATAGCTTCCACGTGCCACCACAGTGTTGGTAGCACGCGTAATTCGTTATTCATAAATAATCGGCACGTAATTAAATGTTTACCGCTATGTACACTGTACATAAAGTACACTACGTGCGTATATGGAGTGATCTATGTTTAACTGCACGCTACACTTATGTCCGTATGACACTTGTTACTATGACAATATGAATTAATTAATATTTAGAATTTTATAAGTCAAATGCCTTCCTAAAAATGTTGATGACACCTTGCTATATTGTGGTGAGAAAAAATGGAAAAAATTTCTAATAATACGGCATCAAAAAGTTATCGAGATCTAAACTTCTGGGTATCGAGAAAATTATGAAATCAGAACATAAAAACTATATATTAGACCAATAGTGGCAAACTATGTGTGTGAAATCATGCCCACGAGAATAGAAGATAATAGAAAACTTGCTGTATCAGAAAGGGACATTTTATGAAACATATTTTATCGTATATATTGTGTAGTAGGTAATCGAAGAATACTCGAGAACAGACATAACGAACAGTACTTGTATTGCGTGTAACGGAAACTTAATAACGTCATATATGTGAGATAATAATCGCAATGGTTGGGACATATTTTGTAGAGAGCGAAATGGATGTACCTATGAAAGATAGTCATTGCAGAAAAAATAAATACAAGACTATAACACGAGACGACTCGAACTCGGTAGAGCTGTAAGGATCAGATGGAAAGACATTACTAAAAGAGATAATAATATACGAGACTGATCGATGGGAAAATAAATAATATACTAGGAATTGAGTAGAGAAAGATGGAAATATGTGATGGAAAGATATAATGATAATCGTGTTTTTTTTTTTATACTATAAACACAAGTCTACTTTGAAAATATGTGTGGCCATTTAAACGAATCGCTCCGTATACATAATATAGATAGGAACACACTGGCATTCACAGGCCATAGAAGATGTAAATTCAACTTTTGTTTTTGCTCTGGCTGTCCCCTCTCGCGCATCGATTCGAACACATAAATTTTCGCCGTATTATGTATATTATGTTTGGTGTACGGAAAATGTCGTATAAATGTATAATGTATAGTTCATATAATATATTTTAT
Organism: Myzus persicae; assembly: GCF_001856785.1. Lineage (NCBI taxonomy): Eukaryota > Metazoa > Arthropoda > Insecta > Hemiptera > Aphididae > Myzus > Myzus persicae. Next base: position 901,127 of record NW_019100802.1, on the reverse strand, counting down.
TGTTCGGAGCGACAAAACAACGTATATTATACTATTATACTATTATTATACGGACCAGGCTATATGCGCTACGCAGTTTTTGTTTCCACCATGGAAATCGATAATCGTGCTCGACTACTGTGTGCAGCCTATGTGTAAATGTATGGCGTATGTGTAATAATAATAATGTATGGTTCTGTTCTATTGTATATGGCTGGCAGTTATCGAATTCTCAAACTGTGTGAACGAGATTTTTGTTTTCCCCGTGTATTTGTGTGAAATATTCGACGAATTGAAATACGATGATTCAAAAAAAAAAGTGACGCCACAAAGAAATAGATGATTTCTATACTGATTTAAACATTTCAATCGGAGCGAAGAATAATGCTTATTCGTTTTTTTTTATGCCTGTACACATTTTTACACAGGTAGGAAGAGCAGTCCTGTGTATATTCTATGGTCCTGGTAGCGAGTCGGTGAGTAGATTTCATAATGCGGGGGTTGGGCCACTTCAAGCGTCCTGAGTTTTAAAATTTATATTCCTTGAGTTTTTATATGAAAAAGAGCAATAAAAAAGGACATTTTGAATATATTCCGACCAGTGGGACTTTTAAGTTTTGAAAACTGACCCTTTAGTATGTTTGAATAGCCCATTTATGACATAATAAGCATACTTTAGAAAGGCCATTTTTTTTCTCACGTTTTCATATAATGAATGGGAAAACTCCGATTTTTATCAATAAATTGATTTGAAACTAACAGGTATATTATAGACTCAAATTAAATAACAATATAATTAATTTTTTTTAATAATATTGAAACTTAAATAAAATAAGTTTGTAGAATGTGTTATTTATAAATGTAAATGTATTATATATAATATTTGAAAGTTTTTTAGTTGGATAAAGGTTCATTAATTGATCGTAAATGATTCACCACACGACAATAAATCGCAATTCCCAATGATTTTACAGAACGACAATTCATTCATTTCTCTCAAAATGATTGGTCGTAAATCACTGATCATGACATTAATTAATTAGTCGCTATCTTTCATTGTTCGTATGACATACATAGATTAATATCTCACCATGTATAATGTATATACTATATATTACCCATCACCTATATGTAAAAAACCCATTTTTTAATTGACGAAGGTATACAGACATTTTGTAGGTACCAACCAGAATTATAATAATACAAATGTAGAAGATGTTATTCTTGAAATAGCATAACATTTTCAATATTGGAAGTTTAAGTTTTGAGTTCAATATATTATCATCCATCGTACTTCTCAGTAATGTAGGTACGCAGAATATACAAAAAAGACAGTGGCCTAGAGACCTACAAAAATAAAAACAAAAAGACACAATAGTGTCATCAATACCATATTTAAATATAATTATTTATGCTTTATTTGTATTATTATTATTTATTTTTCATTAATCAAAAAGGTTATTTTAATATTAAAATATTATGCACTATACTCATCTGCATCATACAAGTTGCAAAAAATATTATTTCGGCACGTTTTCATCACGGTGAACTATCAATTATTTGCGAGTAATTGTCTTGCGGTAAATGATTTACAATGAATTGGCGGGACACCACCGTTCGGTTTAATTTGTTTGTATATTTTATGCATTTTTTTTTAGAGTACCTTGCATCAAGGACGAATGTTTTTTGTATCGTCGTAGTCTCATCTGGTCGTAATATTATATAGACTTGAGCACGAGATAAAGATCCCTAGAAATCAAAATCTCCGACGATTATCAGCTACTATAGAAATCCCCTGTGGTCTTAAAGGATCATATAATATCGTTTAATAATAATAATAATAATATAATAATAATATGCACTCATTAGCGACGCATCGTTAACTACCAGCGTGTGAGTCGACGAGTTTGTTGGCACATCATATAATGTTGTTTTCGACTGCGATGAATGGAAATATTATAATATGTACGGTGCCCTCGAGACCCGAGTAAGTGGCCACTCGTCCGCGGGATTTGTTGACGGTGCTAGTCGATGATCTCGTCGAGAGTTTTTGTGAGCGCGCGGGAAAGAGGTATAATAATTATTAAGGGATTTAGATGCATGTTGTGGGGGAGAGTGGGGGGAGGGTGGTGAGGTTGTGTGGACGAGGAAGAGTGCACTCGAAACACAGCTCGCTAAGGGTATATAATATAATACTTACGATTATATTTACGTACCTATACCTATTATTAATTCCATGTGGTAATGTATAGGTATAATATAGGTATCTGCTTGGTGATGTTTACGCCAGCGACCTCGATTTTATCTTTTTTTTTTTCGTTTTATTGATCGTAGGTTTCCCTCGTTGGAAAAGCGAAATCGGAAAATCTTGTCAGCACGTGATCATGATTCCGCCACGATGGCACATTTTAGGAGGACCATGGTAATGAATATATATCGATTTCCCCCCGCTCCAATGGACCTTTTTTGTTCATACCATTGTTGTTCCTGCACTATACAGTATAACGATGGGATCGAAGAAACGTTTCTGAAGAGCTTTATAGGTTTTACAACTGTGTGTGTGTGTGTGTGTGTGTATGAGTTTATGTTTTATGCTTTTTTTCGGTCAACACTTTTTGGGCCACTAAAATCACTTGAAATGTTTCATCTGAACTTCTGAAATACTTTCGCTAGATTCGAAATTGGATATGCATCTGGCTTTAAGACGTTTCTAGAATTTTGATAAAACCACGTAAAATGAGTACAGTGTTAAACAAAAACATCAATCGTGTAGCAAGTGATACATCACTATAAATATAAAATACGCAATTAAGTTAAATAATTGGTCCATCAATAAAATACTGTTGAAACATAATATTATATTACTATAACTGCACAGTTTTACCGGCACTTAAATTAAAATCAACTAAGACACAGTGTACAATTATTTTGGTACACATAATGTACAATAAAGATTTTGGGTGTATACATTTAAAATTACGTGCCATTATTTATCATACAAATATATATATACATATATTTTTTTTATTAAGACAATACAATATTCTCAACGGCATGGGCCATTAGGTTAACAATATTTATATATTATAGGTACATTAAATTGAAATGTGCTAAAGAGTATAATAATTAAAATAGTTCATAAATATTAAAGGACTTACATACGTTTTTGAAATAAATAAATATTTTTACATTAGAAGTTGTGTTTGTCAAAAGATAAACAATTACTATAATAATTTTCTATGATAGAAAAAAAAATATTTAAATAAAATAAACAAAAAAAAAATAAATTTACAATAAAGTGAATATTTTTTATCTTATTAAGAACTAAATAACTAATATGTATTATATTAATTATATTATTACTCAAATTGTTTTTTATTGCCTCAAATTTTATATGAAATGTTGTCTTTCAGTTTTCTAATAATACTCTTTAAAGTCTAAAAATCTGTTCATGATTTGTTTTATCGACACCAATATAGTGTTGTAACAGCTATGTCACTTTCAGATAAGTTTTTGAAAAAATTATGGATAGCCACATAAAAGTTACCAGATATTGATATTTTATATTACTTAAAAAATATATCATGAGTTATGATGTGTTGTGTATTTTAGTATTCTTTCACTACTGGCCCGTTATTTTAAACAAACATGTTACTTTTATCGTTTACCTATATTTTAATTCTTATTATTTTATTTAAGTTGAAGTCTAAGTTACCAATGAGTTGTAATTGATTATTCATATTGTAGATTATGATGTAAACACATTTTATTGACATTTCACTGTAATTAACTTAGAATCAAATCCCTTGCAGGTTACTCGCAATAACGTACATCTCATAAACGGTGACCTCCTCGAAGTAATAAAAACGCAATTACCAAAAGTAGGAGTCCGCCAATCGACTGTCAACAATAATGTTCGATAAAAAAAATGCACAGAAAGTTTAAATCTCTTTCTATATGCACAACTATAATAATAGTATAATAACTTATAACACTTTTAAAAATAGCTGGAGAAGGGGCTTATCATTCTAAGAATCTAAACTATACCACAGGACTATTATAATTTATAGTATATATTATAAAGAGTAAATATATGATTGTACAAGTTTCTAAGTTAAACGAATATAGAAGAGATTTCATGAATATTATATTATGTACCTTAACAGGTTAAAAAAAAATAAAATGTATTTGTTAATTTTGCTAGGTAACCTTGGTTACCAATAAGTAAGACCTTTGCTTGGATCGTCTTCGATTTATTTTTTTTTCTGCCGATAAATACCGATAAAAGTTTGGTCAAAAAAAAATTGTCATAGTTTGTATTATGTATCTTATCGGTTTCGTCACAGGTTGTGTAATGTTAAATTTTTATTTGTCACAGCTTACACATCGGCCACTAGAAAAAGGTTTATTTTAGAGCTGTTTACCATTTCCCAACGTTTAGGCAGACCTTATCGTGGTCGTAGACTTACAAAAAACCTTAACATCATGGTGAAGTGAAATTTGTAGACAGACGCGGGCAAAAATGTATTGTCGAAACTCAACATCAATACATCATATCACTCTGTCAAATCCATGAACTAAGTTTTAATAATGACGTATGGCGGCGTGATATCCAATATTCTAATATTACTTCCAGCTACTGTCGATTTGCATTATTATGCGAATATGTTAAATGTAAAAACAACTTGTTGTTTTCACCTTTGATCTAGGCTTCCTGTTATTTAGGCTTTACGGGTGCACTATATGTATAGAAAATTGATTATTAATACCTATACATTACATAAATTATACTAAATATATGATGTATTGCCTACAGTATATTAAAATTCATATAATAACTAAATTGAAATCTAGATTTACTACAATTTGTTGATTTATAAAAAAGAGCAACTGTACATTTAAAATATTCTAAAATTGCAAAAATATAAAATATACAATTGTGTACCCAAAATCGTCATAGGTCACGAAACAGATTTCGGTATAATGGGTAGGAATTTTTTCACCAAACAATAAAAATGCGAAGCCATATATTTATACAGCGGGGAATGGTAAAATCCTACAAATGTTGGTAATCTCCTACGTGCAAATAGTGTTAATTCCTACAAAGATTGTGTTAACTCCTAAAAACGAGATTTTTTGCAGGTGGGTAGGTAACGCTCATACCGCTGTTGTGTCCTCCAGCATACTTATATAAATTATCAAATGTAATAATTTCTACATGACCTATAAATTAACTATGCATTGATAAACCTATAAATAAAAATAAAAACACTTATGTTCAATTTGATTAAATTTGAGTTCTGGTTTTGATTTTAAGAATTGTAAAATATAGGTTAGAACAAAGTTTTTGGTTCTTAAATTTGTGTGCGTGAAGTCGGGGGGCCCAAATTCACGCACATCTTAAATTTGCTTCAGAAACCGCCAAACCGGTTCTTTCGGTTTTGGTTGGTCCAAGTCTCTGACCTGGGTATGCAAGTATAGTTGATCAAATTTTGATTAGATTTTCCAAATTATACAAACATTGTGGCTACATTTGTTACCCAAGTAGTATGCAGTCTGCTATAATAGTTGCACCTCACGTTTAAAATTATGCCTGCTTCATGGCAAGCGTATGTAAACGTCGTCGTAGTCGAGAGGGAACGAAAAATATATCCAAAATCAGGGACTCCAATTTTTTCTTTTCACGATTTTTGTTCATATTACACATAATTAATGCGATTTGATTATGTGGGAAAGAAATTCGATGTTTCATAACGCGCGGTATTACAGTAATAACGAGTGAAATCGATTCGGCGGCGGCGCGGTGGCGGTGTTGGTGGCGGTACTCGCGGCGGCGCGTTTACAATATAATATAATTCCTTTTCACGTCGCCATTTTGTAACCACTTGACATTTGCATATAGGAGAAACAAAACAACAGAAAAAAAAAAATCGGACCCGTAACAATACTCACACGTATATAATATACACGGCTGGTAGGCTGGGTGAGCGGGAGGGCGGTCGTGGGTTGTTATAAATCCTTTGCGTGACGGCCGTTTAAGCCGTTTCGTTAGTATACGCTGCTGTCGTGGGTTCGAGCGAGAAAATCGTATACATTATACAGGGCGCTTTTCACGCGAGTCAGTCAGTCAGTCGATCGGTCTACCTCGGACCCACAATAGTAAGTAAGCAGCGGCAGAGGTAGTACCTATATATGTATATGTATCGAGTGTTCGTTAAATACATATACTTATAACGTACAGGATGTTTCAGCGTCAACTACTTTTCTCTATTCTATAAGTTTGAAATATGATTTTGGAAACGAATACTTTATTATTGTAGAGATCAGCACGATAAGTGTTAGTAATGTATCATTTTTGGTTTACCTCAACTCGGAATTTAAATATTATGGTTTACCTCAACTCGGAATTTAAATATTAGTATTAATCTCGCTTATCGTAGGAACTATAATGATACTAGCTATGTGGCTACTTATGGAGTTGATTGATTTGAAAATGTTAAAAGTAGAATTCAACATTTCCATTAAGAAGTATTTAAATAGTCGCGGTTATGCGTGCGTATTTAATATTATAGGCAGGATGCGCGCAGGGGTGTCATACCGGAATTCGTCATGATGGCGGGCGAGTGTGTTCAAGGACAAATACGAGGTGAGACACCCGATATATATTTATATATATATATATAAATAGGTGGTAAGCTTGTGACGCTTATGTGCTTGTGCGTGTACGAGTGTGTGAGTGTGCGTGTGCGAGCCCGGCTATACAGGGGATGACTGAGCGCTGACGACAGAGCAAGCGAGCAAGCGAGCAAGTAAATATAATAATAAGTACGCGTTTCCAAACTTATAGTTATTGAGTTTTTTTGCCGTTTTTATGGGATTCTATAGTTATAATATCGTGAGAAAATAAACACCGTAAACAGGAAAGCGTGAATCAATCTCGCCGCCATCAAATCTAAGCCGCCGCGGTCGTTCCGGAAGTATTGTATTGTAATATATTATATAGATACACACTCGAGCGGTAGGTAATATAATAATTATATAATCATATAATATCCTTAAGCGTGAAGTTTGGCCAGATGACGTCGCGTCGTGTACACACACTGCGCTGGGCTGTACACAACATTCGCGTACATATTATAATAATATCATAAACACCGCAGGTTCGGAGACGGAAGTCATGTAGCGCGGCGGCGCGGTGGCGGCACCGGCGTTGGCGGCGACGGCGGCGGCGACGGCAGCGGGTGCACGCCAAGAGGTTACACTACACCTCAGTTTCGGTCGGCTTTGCATCGCCAACGGTCGTCGGTCGCGAGGACTTTGGCACCGAAACGCGCTCGTCAAGAGTCGTACATTATGGTACGTACCGCCGATGTGCGCGCGGCGTGATACGCCCCCGTTTTTTGGTCGGGGGGGTTGATATCTGGAGATCAGAAACGAGCACGCACGCACGCGAACCTTTGCCACCGTCGCCACTGACGTCGAGGACACAGCAGCCATTCCCGGGACCGGCAGTAGCGTCCATCGAAACGAAACGATAATATTATTATGAAATCACTACTACTTACGTGGTCACCGATTTTGTACCTGTACGAGTTGTTGTGCGCGTAAGGCCGGCGGCTCGACTTTAAAGGCAGTTGTGTGCGTGCGTGTGCGAGCAGATCGCAATCCGTGCCACATTATATCTCTGCAGATTTAAAATAATATTATGATCATTTCGTTTTCGAGTCCGAACGTTTAACGAGGCAGTACCACCTATACACAGGTACGAAGACTGCGATACACGTGCGTTTAACTCTCGGCACGTGCAGCTATTATTACTATCGGTGGGTGAAGCTAATAAGATCGATACATTATTCTCCACGTTTTTAATCTTTAATATTATATTAAATATGAGACTTTAAGACCTCGCAATCGGTCGGACGGTCCTAAACGTAACAAAATATATGATATTATGTATAATTTTTATATTACATTATTATGTAATTACCCATCGCATACGTGTGCGTGTGTTACAGGTGTTCCGATGGGGTGGACGTTACAACAGCCCAGGTCCCGTCATTTGTTATTGCTATTCATAACGTTCGCGTCATGCATCACGGTCGTGTTCATCTCCAAGTCAGGTGAATGATTATTTGATCGTAATATTTTAATAATTACCTACTCACGTCTTCTGCCTTAAACCGCGCGTCGTATCTTTATAATAGTACAAACATATTTTGTCACTTGTAATATAAATGGGATGATAATTATTCTATTGCAGAACACTCGTTATACCTTCTTCTGACTGTCAAACCTCAAGATTCACACTTTAAGTATACATTTGTGAATAAGGACCACCCTGTTCAATGTTAATAGATACGTGGGTATTACCGATTATATAGTAAGACTGTATCTATATTATAATATAATTTCCACTTAAATTATAAGTTTCAACACTGACCATATTTGACGACGTTACGTATTATTAATATTTTATCCAATAATTATATCATGATTCATAATATTTAAATGTAAATAATCAATTATTTATTTGAATAAGATAAAATACAGAATTTGGATGTGGTTCATTTATATTAGAAATTGCAGTATTCATAGCAATCGTTACTAGGTATTAGTTTTATCTTAATCGTTTTCTACATCAAGATGATTATGGGAAATCCATCTCTTTGCCAAAAATTACATTCGGTGACAGTTTTTAATATAAATGAATCGCATCCTAATTCCGTCGTATATCTTACTCACATATATAATTGATTATTTACATTTAAATATTATGAATTATGATATAATCATTGGATAAAATACTAATGATATCGTAACATCATCAAATATGGTCAGTGTTAAAACTTGTAATTTAAGTGGAAATTATATTATAATATAGATACAGTTGACACTATAATCTATAAACATTGGACAGGATGGTCATATATATTGTCATCAGCGTAGGTACAATTACAAACGCAAGGTCTCAATAAGACTGATCATAGTGGCCGCTTAAGATATTTTAAAATTCTAGGAAAATATATATTATTCAGCCACCCTCTTTTTAGTTACCCATCAACAAATCAATTAAAAAAATTGTCGAATTTGAATGCTTTTGTTAATATAATTTTTAGTTAAATATATACCCCTCATGTAATATATTATATAAAATATAACTCATCACAACTAAATATTATACTGTCTTAAAAAAACATTGCTGCCTAGGGTTGTTACCAATTTTATTAATAAATTAGGTTGGCCCTTCTCTCCATATCGACAATTCATATTGGGGTAAGGGGTGAATTTTAAATTCTATATTTTTGTAATACGTTTACCACTATACCGACGTGTTTATACAATTAATGACTGTCACTTTATCAACATTTGTAAAATCAATTCAATTTGTGGCTCTAAAAAAAAATGGTGAAATCATTAAGGTAATATTTTCTGTAAACTTGCAAGTTTCCTTTTGGCAAATAATATTTGTATGATGATTTATGATAAATGATTCGAGTTTCCGGATTCGTACACAACATATAATAATTGATAATACATTCAGATTTAATGGTTTTTCGGTGTTGCAAAACGATAAGTATACATATTATAATTATTCCATCTATGGTGTAAACTGTAAAGTCCCCATTACAAATACGCTCTGTATCATACGAGACGGTTGAGTTAATAAGGTACCGCCGGCACCTGCACTGTAAAAAATGTAGTTAAATTTCAATTAACGAAGCAATGTAAATTTACACAGAATATGTATGTTTATTAATTTTGCATGTAAAAGTAAGTAAAATTGTCATGAATATTTAAGTAAATAATGTTCACATACATTTCTGTGTAAATTTCAACCGAAAATGTTGTGTAAATATACAAAGGTTTTCAAACTAAATTCATTTTATGTGTAAAATGTTAGTAAATTTATCACAATCACATATGCAAATTTTGTTTGTATACATTTTTGTGCGTATTTCAACTACGATTGCCTTTAAATATACAAATGTTATCAAAGTAAATTAAATTGTACATCAAAACATTGGTAAATTTATCATATAGTCACATAAGTAAATAAAGTTTACAAACACGTCTGTGTAAATTTTAATTTCTGATATCAATGCTATTAAGTGCTATTTGAGGGAGGGCCTAACCTAACCATGGTTTATACCGTATGTGATCAAAGTAGGTACCTATGTGGAGCACGTGAGTCAGCGAAATATTGATGAATTAAATGTTTGAAATACTTCGACAGACATTTTCTTATAGTTATGAAGTGTATTTGCAGAGCACTGAAATAGTTTATTGTAAAACAAATATCTACAATTATTAGAGAACATACAGCCATTGTGTTTTCTTTTTTTCTCTAATGAATTTATTAATTTTCCATAGATTTTAATAATTCACCTGCATAGTACCTATACACACACAATTACTTGCAAACAAGTGCCATTTATTGGTATTTATTTTTTGCTTATTATATTATTATGATTATATTATTACCTCTCACAAATCACCTATTTATTTATTTATTTATGTTCTTACAGACCAATTTTATTAGAATGGTTTAAGTGTGAATTATATCTCATCATATTGGTTTCTTATCGTTTTTACCATATTGTATTATGACATGATTGTAGTCACGTAGGTATATAAAAATAATAGCTAGGTAAATTCGTACACTAGCGGAATATACACAATAAATTATTAAAAAAAAACGGTAGTTGTGAGAATAAAAAAAAATCAATACTTTAAATACATTGGTGTTTCCAATCTGTGAGAAATGAGTTCATGTGATTTTTAGTATAAATAAAACATAATGGTATAAAATGTTTGAAAACAAAATAAAATATATTTTGACATTGATGGGGTCTACGTCAACTACGTATTACAGTAATATTTTTTTCTACGATAAATTTTCACCATTATTTCAGATAAAATATAAGTATATATGGGATGATCCATTTAATCGGCTGCAGTAATTTTACAAAAAATATTTCTGGGCTTAAAAAAATGTGCTCAGTAAAATATAGTTAAAATCAATAATTGTATAGAATTACATATTTTATTAATCTGATTTTTATACCAACTTTTTTTTTATTAAAGTGTTGTACTAGGTTTTTTCGTTTTCACATTTATAACTTCGTTAAAAAAAAGCAAAATAATTGTCTAGAATTTCTATGTAATCCAAGATCCAACAAAGTGTGATTTTCGATACGAATATAAGGAAAGCGAAGCCACCGGCATCCTCGACAATTTGATTTTTCATATGTCACAGTTAGAGACTTGTGTACGTGACTGACACGCCGTCTTAATTTATTAATCAATTTCAACCCAATCCTATTTAAAAATTTTTGGTGTAAGAGTATGGGTGCATATATAAGAGGGAAAAATATGGTCGGGGGGGGGGGGGCTACATTATTTTCAGATAATATATAACTATAAGTTGACTACATATTATAATAGTATTTATATAACATTATAGATACGATTTTATAACAATATTAAAAATGTTATTTATATTTTAAATGTATTGATTTTAAGGCGTATGAACTATTTATTATATAAATAAATACATAATATATAACATATTCAAAGGGGTGAGGGTTCTAAATTCCTTAAGCAGTTTAGACCCTTGGATTCGCGCCTTGTATGTGTGATGTGTGCAGTGTTTGTGCACGTCATAGGAGTCCGAGAAGCAGATAAACGTGACCGCGTGTCATAATATAATATGTACCTACCTACTCACAATACGGAGCAGTGAGTATAAAATAATCGATACAAACAAATAATGTCCACATCTATTGCCTAGCATTAAATTAAAATTAAATCGCGTGTTTGTGGATTAATTCAAAGCCTGCTATTATTAAACATGTAAAATATATACATAATACATACAATATGTATATACAGGGTGATCCAACAAGTATCCTCACCCCTTTTTTTCTTTAATAATGAAGTTTTCAAAATCTGATTTTTGGAATCTTTAAATGTACTCAAAGAACATATTTTCATAACCTTGAGATTTTTTGTGCCACTTAAGGAGTGTCCTGTGGTGATACGAACCTTTTTTTTCAAATGAGAACCCCACTTTTTTTCTTGAAACTATTTAGCAGATAATTTTTTTAAGAATTTTGATGTATCGAAATCAAAATTCGAACGAGTGGTTTCCAAGTTATTGGACAGTTTGTGCCAAGGATAATAGTCCATAATAGGGGAATGCTTATACATTTCTACACATGGAATAAGAAAAATAACTAAATTAATCAAGAAGGATTTTACTTGCTATTTATCTAAGTGTTTGACTAAATAAATATAAAATGACGTATTATTTTATATTATGTGTATAGACTATAGATAACAACGTATACTGTATAAACATACTTATATATATACTTCTTCCCTATTATAAACTATATTATCCTTAGCACAAAATGTGTAATAACACTAGAAAACTACTCTTTCAAATTTTGATTTCAATACATCAAAATTCTCAAAAAAATTATCCGCTAAATAATTTACAATAAAAAAGTGGGGTTCCTATTTGAAAAACAAAAGTTTGTATCATGACAGGACACTCTTTAAGTGGTACGAAACATCTCAAGAATATGAAAATATGGTCTTTGAGTATATCTAAAGATTCCAAAAATCAGATTTTAAAAAACTTCATTATTAAAAAAGAGGGGGGAGAGGTGAGTATACTTGTTGGATTACCCTGTATATATAGGTAAATACGTATGTTCTTAAAGTATTAAAGGTATTTTTATATTTTTATTTCGTCAGACAAAATATAAAAAAATTCCTATACATATTTTAGTTTATTTGAGATATCGTGGATTTGCTACTTTATCGGTAAGCTTTAAAAATTGATTGTTTTATTTTATCCCTAACACTATAGATGTATAATACGCATTTTGTATCCCAATAGCTACTATTGCCGAGAGTAATGTCAAAAAAAAACTAATTTTATCTTGCTGTTCCCTATTAATTATTATATATTTATATTTTATAGTTAATAATATAGGTATACCTACTATTTATATAATTAGGATTATTTTATTACATATTTATATAATATGATTTATTATATTATAATATAATTACTGGTCATAACATTTTTCCAGTTTTTTCAATTTTTTTCAGTCATTCAAGGTGTACCTCACCAAACATAATATATATTTTTAATTTTAATTTTAATTCCCAAAATATATGATATTCTGATTCTAAGCAAACTTGCAGGTTTACCAAAATATGTTTTTACTGAAGATTAATTTATAGAATCCTTGGTTTGGACTGTCAAGTTTTTTGTATATTATTCAGCAGTGTATTTTGTTTGGTTCAGTCTAATATTTCTACAAAAATTATTTTAGAACAAACTATCCTGTGGCTGTCCTGTGATACAATAAGGAAAATTAAAAAATAATCATATTATCAAGTAGTGAAAAACTCAAAACCAAAATTTTTGTAAATATTTTGAGAATAATTTATTCTATACGATTTTTAGAAAAGTGACCTCTAAAATAACCTCTATTGAGCTATTTATAGCAATGAGACATTTTTCGAATCTTGTATTCTTTTTAAGATTATAGTCAATACAATTTTTTTCAAAAGCTTGAAAATTGAATGCAAGAGTCCTCGTAAGATGCTTTTATAGTAGTTCAAAAATATTTAAGAAAAATATTCACAATTATTTTGTATATGCATTTATAAAAGTTTAAATGTTAACGAAATTCATCAAAATCCCGAAAATTTGAAAATTATTTTTTGGTTAGAAATAATTAACTTTTTTTTTACAACTAACATAAGAAATTTGATTAGAATGTTTCCTCCAATAAGTTATTCTATCTTGATCAAAAAAAAATAGTTCCCTGGACCGTATCATAAATTTTGAATGAGCGTTTGATCCTAAATTGTTTGCTATACTCAGAAGTTTTTAATTATTAAATTACATAATTTATACATGTATCTTAGGATGACACCCAGTCTTCGCTCAGAATCATTTTTTGTATGAAATTGAATTCAAATCTAACACATCTATTACAATGACATACTCGACAACTACAACTGTACAGCATCGCGACACCCACTTGTCCACCTTTTTTTGGTTTTTAAATATTAAATACATTTTTTATATATTAAGGACATCACTGGTTAGAATGTAACTTTAAAATGTAAAAATAATTTAAAGTGGACATAATAATTATATAGTACATTGGTTAGATTGATACCTATAATACTTTCCAGTATATGTTTATGTGAAAATGTTACATATTTTTAAAGCATTATTATTGATATCATTATGTATATATATATGTGTATTTAGTTTCAAATACGTAAGTGAAAACGCTTGTCAAATCAGAGATCGGCAATTAAACTTTCTTGATTTTTAATTTTTAGAAATGTATTAATTGTATCTGTATGTTATATGTTTATTACTATGTATCTACTACCATGTACATTGTACACCTACCTAAATAGTGAACATTGATAGTAAACACATTTTTATCCGGCGTGATTGCATAAAACTAACAGAATAGATTAAAGCTATCGAACTATTGGCGATAGTAAGCAAATGTAGGAGCGCTCTATAGTCGCTCTTAATAGGGGAGCCCACCATAATAGATTTTTTGACGGTACTCACGTACCTTCATTTTTGAGATAAGAAAAGACTACGTTAATAAATTAAAATAACAATATTTTGAAAATTTTTTATCACTCGCATTCGCAGTTGAAAAATGTTAAGGACCAGTTGTACCGTCTAAGGTTACACTTCAATTACGCTTAATCAGCTGATAGCAGATTTTATAACCGGCCAACTTTGGCCGATTAAACTTTGGTTAACTAGTCAACAACTGGCCCTAAAACGCCTATAAACTGTAGTTTAACACCAAGTTTTTAAAATGAACAAAGCTATTATTTAGACATCATGGTTTAAGATATTATAATATAAATTATCTTAAATCGTGGCGGACGCCATGTTTAAACTGTCCAGTTAAAAAAACCAATAATCAAAAACTTAAGTTACTTCAGGTTATTCCAAATCATTGAGGTGAGTTTATTTTATACATTTCAGAAGTAAGTAGGTGGGTATGTGTATAATGTTTGTGGTATTATTTAAAGGCGCAAACAATGGATGGAAAATTGTCAAACAGAACAAATTTTGTTGAACAAAATTCCTGATTTTTCACAAAAATATTATCGGGTATCTATGTAGTATGTAAAGATTGTAAAGATAATATGTTTTTGAATCCAAACGTTAGGGAGGGTCTTACAATGAATGCTATGCCAATATTATTCAATAATGAGATTTTATAACAATAAATTGTGCTACTATAGTATGCGGTCTACCAAGAGTAGACAATCTATTGCAGATTTGAAGTATTTAAGTACTTATCACTCAGATAATAACAATTGTAATAACGCACAATTAATTTATAGACAATTTAACTCAATGAAAATCTAGAGTTTGTGTTGAATAGAAAAATAATTTTTAAACTCAGTACCTAATAATGAGTAGGTGAGTAATTAAGCTAGCTTTAATGTATGAGAAAGATGGCGTTCCATCGATTCCGCCAGACCTTTTTATACTTGGGTATAAGGCTTATCGATTCCGCCAGTGCAGGTAGTCTAAAAACGACCTATCGATTCCGCCAGGGAAAAAATAATCTTATATTAATTTATATTAAAATTCAATATTGACTTATTTTGTAGATACCTATATTATTATTATTATTATAAAATTTTATTTATTTAACTATATTGTATTATTTTATGTATATATTAATTCACATTGCATTAGTTTGGCATCCATCATACTATAAAAGTATCATTGTATAACTTAAAACTATATTTCACTAAATTAATTGTATTATTTTATATATGTATATAAATATTGTATTGTATTGATTATTATACTGATTATTAATTTTATTTTTTAATATTTAAATTAATTATTGAATTATTTTTTAGATATATTATTATTATTATAACAGAAACAGGTTGACTGCAGCAGTTGCCAGGTCGAGGTAGAAATTGGTAGGTGGCGGAATCGATAGGTTGTTTTTAGACTACCTGAACTGGCGGAGTCGATACTGGCGGAATCGATGCTACATTGGCGAAATCGATAGGTCTCCGAGAAAGATCCGTTATCACACTCAAGCGGTATAACAATTTGAATCAAGGAAAACGTCAGTGTGAACAGCCCCGTAATTTTTCATTTACATTTTCATTGAGTGAGATAGATCTCCGAAACCGGAGAGCGGATTTTGTTGTTTGGGGTCTTTTTAGATTCAAATTTGCTAGGAGATGTGCACTGAAGATTTTCAGAACTTTATCTTTAATAGTTAGCTCACTACAGACCTTCAAAAAAAATTAAAACACATTTTATTGGGGTTTTTTTTTTATGTTTTTCAGCTCTTAAGCTTTGTTGTGAATTAATGGTTGAAGATAAAGTTCTGAAAATTTTCACTACACTTCACTTAGCTAATGTGAATCTAACAATACCCCAAAAACCAAAATCCGTTCTCCAGTTTCCAAAATCTATTCTGCTAAATGAAAATCTAGCTAAAAGTTACTCTTTTTTTAACTGGTAAAAATTAAATAATTTTACATTTCAACTATCATACTTAGTTGATTAAAAATTGAGAAAAAAAAGTCCTTGTATAAAATATTAAAATCTTCAATGCAAACTTCAAATCTATTTTTCTGAACATTAATATATTTCTAGCATTCCTTTATTTTGAGTTGATAACTTTTTAGGATTGCCGTTATTTGTATTACGCGGAATTCAAAAGAACCTATATATAGTAGGTATACATAATAAAGAATATAAAAAAAACATGAAAAATACTTTTATTATCATATTTAAAAAAAGCACTGTCCCTGGCTTTTGTTCACGTTGAATTTAATCACGATTGGACCACCACCGTTATTTACCGTAATTAAATTATATAACATATAGATTATAGCGCGTCTATTGATTAAACCTTTTTTACATTTTTGATTTGACAATTATTGAAAAGCATGTTTTCGCCACCTTGCAAATTCAATATTTAAACTTATTTTCGTTCACCTACATATAATATAATTGATTTTAACCCTGTTATTTTCTATTCAGAAGCTTTTTGTACAATTTACATAACTATCGCCTCAGTTTTTTGTTGTCAAACATAAGTCATTTTATAAATTTTTATGCTAAAATAAATAAAAAATAATTCTAAAGGTGTTTTATTAAAATATTTAATGCATAAAATCCCATATAATATATTTTTTTTGTGTTTATTCACTGACTCGTAAATTAAGCATTTCAATAATGGATTGAACTGATGTTTATATTCGTTAAAAATATAATGATTGTAATTATGTTCAATTATTTAATGTATTTTAATTTAGCATAAAACTAATGTAAATATACAAAGAAAAACGAAGAAAGAAATAATTTTTAAATAATTTATTTATATTTTTATATTTTTATTTTCTGGTCGTTTATTTATAAAATTATTATTTTAGAACTGTTTAAATAAAGATACTAATTATCTTACAATTCCGGGTATTCTAGTATTTTCTATAACTATTTTTTGAATGTCTGAAAATCTCAGCACATTTTTTTTAAGTAGACGGAGTTTTCCAAAAGTTTGATTAAAAATTTGATGTTAATATTATGTCCTATGAAGATAATAATTGCATCACGTCCTTAGAAGTTTTCAATGATAAAGACAAAAACAATTAACTTCAAATTATAACTTTTTTAGGAGCAATTTTATGTTTCAAAACAAAATCAATAATATTATGCGTCCAACATGACGTTATATTGATTTGTAAAACCTATAAAATTTTCACAAAAAAATAATATTAAGCATTTTATTCTTATACGTGTTTGAACGACATGAACATTTGTCGATATTCAAATTTATTTTTTAGTTTAAATACAAATATGGAATCTGTAATTTTATGTGTAAATACTGTACTAAATCTATTTTAAACACGTACCTATCCTCTTTGTGGTCCACTCAAAATTGTAATCTTTATAACGTGCTATGAATAATATCTGATTTTAATTAATTTTTATAATTACAGTGAATATTAAATTCATTACACATTTCTATGGAATTAATACTTCAGTACTTAACTTTATGGTCACATAAATAAAATGTGTGCTCAATTAGTTGAACACATTTTGGTTTTGGTTTAAAATAAACTAATTTTAGTTGAATGGGATTCAATATATATCTTAAGTCGACTTAACGGATTGATTGTTTGGTGATGGTTTTCGTCCAATTTGAATTTAATTTATTTGCTCGATGGATAGGAAAACTAGTTTTCCGTTCTAGAAATGTACCCACGCGTCTTCCTGACAAGTTGGTTTAATAAATTTGTCTTGGAACGTATATAAACCTATGTAATCAATTAATGACTGTTAATATTTAATCAAAATAACGAGTAAAAAAATTTTAAGTATAAAATTGTAAGTGTGAAAACAGAAGATGATTTTCGAACTATTTTTTTCAAACAAACAAACTTTGGTAATAAATAATTAAATTAGTTTTTGATTCAAGTAATTATAATATGCATAAGGTATAATAAAAATATATTCATTATACTTTTAAACAAAAAAGTTGTTATTTCTTTTTTAATTTCCAATTTATTTTATGCCAATATGGATTAAGTTTGACATATATATATAATATAATAATTAATACATATTATAAATTGATTTTACTAATCAGTATACTTTTTACGTTTCTCTCATTTTGCATAACATAGAAACTATAATATATAATATCAAATTAATTTTTTTATGGTGCTTATCTGGAAAAACCATAAATTGACTGTATGACAGTAATAATGAGAATATACGTTTATTAATTAAATATATTTATATACTTATAATTTATAACCAGTATTATAATATATGTATAAAAAGTCATATATTGTTAAATATACGTTGTCATTTTGATTGACATATTCTACAAATTTAATTTTGATTTCAAATATTCATTTGTATACTTGTCTATTAAATATATATTCAACAAAACTGGATTATGTTGAAAAAACACAGGGCCTACGGACTACGACTTTAAACTGTAAAGGATATTATTAGTAGCATAAGGCTTAATTATTATTATTACTCAAGCCACCGGTTAAAAATAAAATAATAATTCTGTGCATTAGGTTTGACCATCTAGATTTCAATAAATACGGGAAAACTGAAGAAAACAAATGAATTAATGATAATCCAACGGCTCAATAATTCCATACAACTGACTACTGAGCAAGTGTTACTACTTGCGGTATGTGATGACATCGGCTAAAGCACTTAGGGTATTATGCTCTCAAATGGTTCATAATACTTCATGACGTGTGCTGCAAATAATTATTGGTGCTATGAGCATTGAGCCTTGATAATAAGTAATAACCATAGCAGTAAATAGTAATATTAAGTTATAATATAATATGGTGCCTAAAATTACGCAATTTAAAAATGTAATATTTGGTCAACATTAAAATTTATTTATATTTAACTTTACTATTTTGTGTTTATTCTACTTAATAACCAAATAATGATTCTCTCATTAATAAAATCATTATATTATATTTTTATCAGTCTTCACATTTATTCTGTATTTCAAGTTGTTTCAAGATGCTATTCAGAATAATATACATGACAAATATAAATGAAAATATGTTGTATAGTTATCCCAATACGACATAGCAAAAACTAAGATTATAAAATAAAAAAAGTACTTACAAAATTGTTGAAATATTGAATTTGATTTAAAAAAAAATCGAATCTTATGTGAGTGTATAAAATATAATAATATAGGTTAAGTGTTTTAAGTACCCACGAATAGTAATAATAAAAGCTATATAAAAATAAAAATATCAGAATGACGGATGGGGGAGGCGTCTAGTATAGTACCACACGGCAACAAAAGTAAATGTCATATTTTATTTAACGAACTTTTCTTGTTCTAGCCATTTAAACCGAATTGTGACTAGCCCAAATAAAAAATTTAATAATATAGTATATTATATAATTTATAAATATATAATATGTATTATCATATCTGCATAGGTAATGCATAATCAAGAATTTCGTATTCTCATTTCAACATTGCAGCACGGGTTCCACCGGGACGAAGGCAAAGTCACGACGGGATTTGGGGGGGGGGAGGTTAAAGAGGAAAAACCATCGAGCTTCTGGGGCGTCAAACGGAAATTCATATTATAGTAATATCCTGTAGTTATTCATGAATCGCTGCAGCAGGTTTCGTGGGTCTAATAATACGTTATTGCACGTACGATAAGAATATGGATTTCGTGCAACGAAACGTCCAATGATTCGGCGGTTTAGGTTAGATTTCGAGGAAACAACCACAAGTGGTTATCATATTATTGTGTAAGGCCGTTTCCCTGCAAAAATCACGAGTCTATCGTGTTCGTTACAGTAATAGTGATCATCTGTGGTAGTTTTCTACCAAAAACCATATTTAATGTTGAAGATTGAAGCATATTTCTGACTCAAACTGCCGTCATTAATCATTGTTGCCGAACCAATAGGATAATGCAGTTACCCACATAGAACACAAGTTATTTATAGTGTATTTTATTTCTCGCTTGGTTTAAATTTAAAAAAACAAAAGCATTTAATTACATTTACTGTATTTTGTAAAGTTCAAGATTTAATCTAATAATATTATGTGGAATTAGGACATTAGGTTCTGTACAAGATCTAGCTGGGTGATTAATTTTTACTGCTACGAGTAGCACTACTCAATTGGGTACCTGTATGGGGCATCGTACTATATTGTTATCCTTTTTATAGATCAGAATAATCATTATGACATAAAGGTATATTGTAGGTCTTGCAAGTATTTTTTCAGTTTTTTTGAACATTAAAAAGAAAAACATAAGTCTATTGCACCTATATTCAGCACATTTCCGCTGGAACGTATACATTGTGAAACTAGTATAATAAATAGATGTCGGTAATAATACAGTCCTAACAGTATTACGTATTTCCGTGTCGTCTATATCGATTCGTTATAGACCCTGTCGATACGAAATGAGACACCAAAATGAATACGCCTTGGACAACGATAACATTTAGACGTTTGAGATAGTTACGAACTTAAAACGTCTATAGTCTAACTAATAAGCTTAATGAAAATGTTTAGGAAACAAATTACCAACGACACGTTTACCACTCCATTATAACATGTCCCTTAGCACGAGATAAATGCATTCTGTGTATTATAGAAACAGATAGTAATACGCTTGAAAAATAGAATATTATTTGTCTCTGAGGACTTTTAACAAATCTTTTATCGACCAGACTACATCAGTGTTGGAAAAAATCAAGTCGAGGACCTACGCCACGAGAATTATATAGCAGTATACTATGTCAGAAATAAACACGGAAGACAGACGTTTCGGAAACACGATTTCTAATGGATTAGCTGCAGGAATTGAATGGACATATTTGGAGCAAAATTTATTAAGAAAGGCCGTGTTTATTATATATTTATTATTATCATGGACACATGATGAACACCGGGTAGCACTACCGTAGATTTTAAAATATATAGAAAATAACCACAAAATATAATGAAATTACAGCGGCCTTTATTTTCAAAAACCAACTATTCGACAGACTTCTAATATAGTAGTTAAAACTCAAATGGGTAGTTAAGATGAAAGTAAATACCCACATTATTGAAAAATAAGAAAAGAAATAAGGACTAAAAATGTTAAATATTTATAGTCAAATTATATGTGATGATTCATTCGGGAATATTAGATACAGGTTATGGACTCGAACGACAAAACCACACGCCACTTAAATGGAACATTTCTGCAATCTTAATAATAGTGATCCATTTTGCTATTATTTATACCCCGACAGAAATATCGAGAAAATACAAATAAAAAATATCTTAACGGGCTTAACGAAACACTTTATAAGGGTATCCCCTCCTACCCCCGGTAGCCGAGTAATACGAAAAGTTGTATTTTTGCTATGCTCTTGATTTATAAAATTAAGGATTTAGCTAAAATTGATTACTTTTGCTACTTATTTGGAACTAATTAATTTCCCTAAAAAAACTTTATAATTGTATAAAAAAGAAAACTACGGTGAACTTAATCATCCATAAATTAAATTACAAAAAATGTTCCCCTGATTGTGTATAGTGCGCGTTTTAAAAATGAGATGTAATTAAAATGTTCAACTTTCTTTGGTATTGTTTTTGGACCAATGAGAGGTTTTTAATAATTTGTTCATTTTATTTACAATAAAAATGTGTTCATTATATTATTATAATTTGACCACGTTAATTTCCTCAATGGTGTGCAACTTCATAATAAACTTCCAAGCATGTTATTGTTCATTAAGTAGGTTATTATATTAGTTTCAATTTTGTGAAATTAATGACAAAAATAAAAATTATTTTATCAAATATTATGAATTATTTGTTCAGAGTATTATTTAAAACTTGTTTTTCTTGTACAACATCATAATAAACTGCCAAGTATGTTATTGTTCATTGAGTAGGTTATTATATTAGATTGTATTTTCTGTTTTGTTAAATTAATGACAAAAATATAAATTATTTTATCAAATATTATGATTTATGGTTGTTTGGGGTGTTTTTTAAAACTTATTTTTATTTTTATTTATTTTTATCATCTTTATTTTGAGGATGTTTTATATTTTTGTACTATTTATAGTCCATTATTCGTACTCAAATAATATAATAAAAATCATAGGAACATATCATTAACGGGGAGTAACCGAATAGGTTCCGGTTTGGTAAAGGTGTTTATTAAGTTGAGCTGATTTGAGTCACGTTTGTATTCTGGTCAAATAGTTACAATTTTCATTTTATGCATTTTTTTGAAATAGTTAATAAGTTACTAAAATTATAAGCAATTTATACATAGTCAATAGTACAAAATATAAATAAGCCTACACTCTAAGGCATAAACAATTTTACATTTTTTATTTTCGTTATATTCAATTTTGAAGTAATAATGCAAGGAAACTTACCAGCAAACAGGAAATAACTTATACTTTCAAAACTATAAACTTGATACATTAACGAAAAATTTACACGAATTGAATAATTGAAGAAAGTTTGCTTTAAATTTGCAAATCGGTGATTTAAAATTGTATATATTCTATTTTATTATTTTTATTTTGTGAACCTAAATGACAACTATTTGATTTCAAATTTAACGATTTAAATTGTACATTGTATTATTTTTATTTTTTTGACACACATAACCACACATTAAAATACCTCAAATTAAGACTTTTAAAAATGGGAACCAATTCGATAACTGCCCATTATCGACCACAAATAATGGTAGGTATATAATTATATAGTTATTTTAAAATTTCAAGCATAATACTTGTAGACCTATTATTATCAAATACTTGTATACTGTATATCCTGCGAAACCATCACCCGTCTAATTGTGAATTGTAAATTAGGAAATTTCTTTAATAATGTTGATGTTTCTTAATGAAAATTCGTCCAAGTATTTTCTTAATTTGTGTACTTAATCATTAATGATGATACTATAAGAAATATAAAATATAATTTAATGTAACATATTATTTATTATAATAAGACATTCGTGACGAACGATTAAATTGAAATTAAATTAATTTTAATTAGGCACTTTCATTAATTTAAAATCATGATAGTCCAAATAACTTTCAAACGGCGCACACGAATTGAGTACTGAGTCCGGTAAACCAATATTTTTTAACGAATTGCGTCACGGACGCAAGTCACGTTACCTTTTTGCTTTAACATTTTTTTTAGTGGTTTCCAAATTTATTTTTAATTTTGATAATATTTTTAAATTGAATAACAATAATTAATAATATTAATAATAATTAAATAATAATGAAATCACGATTAAAGATTATGTTAACATATTGGCCAATAAATATAAATACAGACAAAATTAAATTAATATGATTATGACTTACCAATGATATTATGTTTTCACAGATTCAATTTTCATATAACCTGACATATCTTAATTTTTTCAATATCACTTACCACTCAACTATAGATAAAAAGGTAACACTAATTGCATCATGGACCCAATTTGTTCAAAAAGATTCGTTTACCTGTTTTGGTACGCAATTCGTGTACGCCCCTTCCAATTCTATTGTAATTGAACATTAGCTATAATCCTTGGTACTTAAAATTAATAACTTAAAAAGTATTTGTTCGAATTTCGATTAACATTGGTAATCGACATTTAAAAAGAATCATCTTCTCAAGGTTCAATGACATAAAAGGTGTTTTTTATATATAAAAAAGAATTTGTCTCGCCAAAGGACACTTTTTAAAGTGTAATAAAAATCCAAGTATTTTAAAAATATATGAACCTTATACTAGTATACTTGAAAATTTGAGTAAATTCATTGTGGAAGGAAATAAGGGTGATACTTGTTCAATCCCGCTGTATAATCCTGGATTATTCCCAGTTCACAGTTCGGAATATAGTATTTAATATTCATTATAATTATAGTCAAAACTACGAATATAATAGTATATGGTTTCGCTGCAGAATATAAGTTATCAGTTATTAAAATGATTACTCATACTAAGAGGACGCCACACCCGCATGTGTTGTTGCACTCTTACAAACGAGTAACATACCAAATTTACGCTCAGCAGTTCAAGTTTTATGCCGTTAGCTTAAAAATTAGAGTGAATCGACCTATTATGAAACTTTATGTTAAGAACTTTATCTGTGTTTTGTTGGAGGTTTTTTTACAATAATTCAGTTTTTAAGTGAGTTATGAGCATTTTTAATTTACATTTATTATACAAGCATACCTCACTTAAAAACTGAATTGTCATAAAAAAACTTCCAACAAAACACGGATAGTGTTCTTATCATCGAGTTTCATAATAGGTCGATTTACTCTAATTTTTAAGCTAACGGCATAAAACGTGAACTGCTGAGCGTAAATTTGGTATGTTAAGCGTTTGTAAGACGGAGACAACACATGCTGGTGTGGCGTACTCTTAATTATTACTGCTAATTAGTGTCACATATTACGTACTTATTTTTATACCGTTAATTTTAAAATAGCTCTAAACTTTCATATACTGCATTTGCATAGAATATATAAAATTATACATATATATATATAATATATATATTGTACAATCTAATATAAATAATTGTATTTGAAAAATAAATACTGGTAGAGCCAAGCCCGACACCTCCCCCCTATGCAAGTCCACAAGTTGTAATAATACGAGACCCTGTGATATTTATATGTTGTTAAAATGCATAATATTATGTACTTTCTATGTAAGTACTTACATTCATTTAATATCTAAATCGATGATAATTTATACATTACGATTTTGTGGGTATGGTCTTTGCAAAAAAAAAAAAAACCATAAAAGTTTAATCTAGATTAATTAAAATAGATATCATTTTATTTTACATTCGTCAAGGACAAAAATATAATATACAGACAGCAGTGGACGTATAAAATAAAATAATGAAATATATGTCCACCGCCGTTTTATATTATACAATACATATACATAACGACAAAATGTAAATTAAATATCTATATGAACGTTATTTATACATTATAATTCATAATGCTATGAACCCCATTAATTTATGCTTTTTTAAATTTGGGTTTATTATTTTTACATACGCACGCATGCAACACAATTTTATTCAAAATAATATTATAACTGTGTAAAAACTACTCAATTTGGGTATTAAAATATTTTAAGGAATATGATAGCAACAACAGTTTTTTTTTCACAACTTTTGTTATTATTCAACTACTTACCTCTACCATATTCGTTGAAATATATTATATAATATAATACGTACATCCATACTTCATGTATAATATAATTTTTTCGTCGTTTATCGTCGTTGATAATAAAATATTTTTAAAAAAGAGAGATGGAGATAAATACTGATGAACGAGAATTTTTCAATTTACTCCATAAATATTGTAATTGAAAAACAGTATCAAATAAAAATTCATTTAAGCGAAAACGAGTCAACATAGTTGTATATAGTTTGCCTAAAAAACGACACTCGTTTAAATGTCTTCGACGTTTTTCTCAAAAACTACAAAAGAAAAAATATGACCTTCCTGGAGTACAAAGTACGATAAATTTCAAATATTTATAGCAGTCGATAGTAGTATTGGTACATAAATTCTTCAGCCTTATCGCCATTTCAAAAAACTCGTAAAAAATACAGTTTGCAAAATGCTATAGTTCCATCGCTTTACATCAATGTCTGAAATTAAAATATATTATGATTTTTGTTACAAATACCTTTGCAATATACATACTATTTTTATGCTAAATATTTTAAAGTATACATAGTTTCTAATGACTATAATGAAATTAGTCCGGTTTTCGACAAGACGGTGAACATTTATGATTTTTTAACAGAGTACCCTTTTTCATAGTACGGATCAAAATGTAAAAACCAGTACATTTTTCACTTTTCATTATTCCTTGTATTTTGCTGATGGTATGATTGTTTTATTATTTTTTTATTAGGTATAGTAATATTGTTCATCTGGCGTGTAGCATGTACCTACGATTGTATGAGTTCAGGAACTCCCTCATGACTCAAGATATTGCATTATTATTTCAAAAATTAAAGCTTGTGTATCACGAAATATGACTTAATACTTTTGTAGTTCTATAAAATATATACTGTTTTTTTATTCCTGTATTTTGCAGACCAACTCCACAACCGTAGGCCATCTCGGCACTCACTTTTAATTACATATTTTATTAAGGTACGTATAGATAAATAAATCCATGTCGCTCCGTAATTTTATAAGAACTCGGCACATGGTTGCAGGCGGTCTTCGAAAAAGTGACAGTTTGTCAGGTGGCTTGGAATTGTGATCGTAGTTTTTCATAAAAGTTATGATATGTTAACTAATAAAAGTACCAATAAATGATAATCTACCTAAAAAAAGTTTTCTTGTTATTTCATGAAAACAAATTTAAGTTAGCGAATATACCCCTCCTTAAGTGATTTTTAATTTATTATACATAGTCTATGCGTCATAGAGGTCTGATTAAAACTTAATTATCCATTGTAAAAAAGTTTTCTTATAACTAATAATTTATGGCTCCAAGTCTTACTTTGGTACCTATTATATTTATACACCAAAAGACGCGAGATAAGATAAAAACAAAAACTTCGAGTCAATTTACATATTGTATAGATCATCTGTTTGTTACATATACCTACTATTCAATATTATATTATTTTAATCATACGAATAAAAAATCAGAAATATGAATCGGAATGTGGAAATTTAAATTAATATTGTTATATATGTTGTATAGTGATGTATTCTACGTTTCAAAAACAGTCTGCACACAGAGCTTGCACAATATAATATATATTGTATATAACCTTTAAACTGACTAAGATTTTGTTAGTAATATTGTTTAGAATTTTTGGATAGTTGGCATAAAAAATACTCCGTATTGCATTATTATCTTTAAACACTGGAAACAAAAATATCAAACTACGAAGACTTTGACATTTTACCGGTTTTAATAATATAATATCTATCTAGGTATAATACAAATTTTTAGCATTTTATCCTAGAAAATATGGTGTATAAAACATATTATCAACTTTAGAATACAGTACCTATAAACAGGTATTGGTTTTCTAGTGGAATTTAATAATGTTGTATGGATAAAATATCCATACAACAGATGTAATATACCTATAAATACCAATGTTTCAAAATTTAAGATACCAAAAAGCTAAGTTAAGCACACCGAAAAACTTCTTTCTATTTCGGACTAAACCGGATAACGAATAAACAACAAAACCATCATACAATTTCTAGAAATGACCAACCTATTGAATAAAATCTAATACCACTAAAAAACGTACTATAAACAGGTATTATTTTTAAAAAAAAATTGTGTGTTATATTATTTTCATAATTTTTATTTTTTTCAAAATGTAATATTTTTTCTCTTCGATCATATTATAAAATTTAATATTATAATTATTTAATTAGAAATCAAATTATAACTGAAAGTGGTCTTTCTTAACGATGTTGTTTTAGTAATCGAAATGCTATTAAGTGTAAATATCACATAATTATCATTGACAATTTATTTAAATATTCTTACAAGTAAATTACGTTATTTTTTTTTTTTCTAGTGCTTATTTTGTTATTTGAACACATTTCTTTAAAAACAACTATTTCTCATTCATGTTATCATACATATTCAATTAACTGTTCAGTAATAATATAAATCACATGACATTTTCTTTAATAATATTGTTCTTACGTTTTAAATACACGGTTGGCTTGATAAAAGTTCCAACTGTTTTAAACGATATATACAATCTACCACATTATTGCTAGGGACATTTAATTAGCCTTTGAGTATAAAACGTCTATCGTTTTGAGCAATCGTGCGTTATTCCTAAATAGCAAAGTCTTGAAAGGAGTTGGATGAGAAACTATAATAATATAATATTCTCTGTAATTATTACATTGCAGTAAAGTTCAGAGACCTTGATTCGAGTGATATAGTTGTAAAAGATGCACATAAACATTCAAATATCGCATATTGTCTGTGCTCTGTACCTACTATACGACTTGGAGTTTATCGTCGTAATTGTTGTTGTAGTCTTAGTAAAATTTGTAAACAATGACGGCACATATTTTATGAAAAGCAATTCTTAGTGCAGAGACGTTTTTTATTACTCTCGTTTGTTATAAGAACAAACTAGGTATCTATATAATTTATCATTCCAAATATTATTTTATGCGTGCTACATTTTTTTATAAACACATAAAGACGTTTGTCCCCTACTATATTTCAAGAAGTGAGCTTATGATGCTTAGTGTAGTTCAGGAGCACAAGTGTTTTGAATTTTTAAACTGAATTATAATTCAGAATTTAGAATAAAACAAAGACTTACTTATTTAAGAACATATAGTATTTTTTAATAATGCCTAATTATACATATAACTATTTAAGTATTATTGTGAACGATAATTAAATAATTAAAATTTAAACCCTACATTTTATGAAATTTTTATTGAATTATTATGCTTTGGAGTTAGGATTGAGAATGGCAATCAATTATATTGGATCAAATCAATATTATGGAGCTTTGTATATTATAACAGCCAATAGCCATTTGACTTTAATTTGTCATCGTCATATTTAAAATATTTCATTTTGGTCGGTAATGATTAGGTAAATGTATTGACTAGTTAATGCTGTCGAGTCTCGACTCTCCATAACTCTGACTCGACTGTATATTATTATCTGCTTATTTTTTATTTTTTTATTATTGATCTGAAACTGTTTGGGCCATTAGATTTTAAAATTTTTTATTCAGAGTGTATTGTAATATATAACCTTAGGTTGAATCATTTTTTTTTTTTAATAATATATCTATATAAATATGTATACATACTAGCTGTCTCGCCCGACGCTGACCCAGCCAAAGATTTGTATTTTTAATAAAAACATTTGGAAAAAATGTATACGCCATATTTCTTAACCATTTAGATAAACCAAAAAATGTTCTCTCTTCTTAAGCCGAAAAACCATCATGTTTGAGCTACCCTTTAACTATCTATAGGAGTTAAAAAAATCAGCTATATACGCCCTCAAAGTCTCAAGAAATCTATTGATATGACTTTTATAGGAAACAGTTCAGTAGTTTTTGAGTCTATATTGTGTATCTTGGCTTTGGTGCACTTCAGTTCACGAGCAGCATTGAGTCGGTGTGCCTCACTTTGTGAACTAATGACCAAGATGGACAATTCGTCTGTGGCGGATTGGATAGAGTACCTATATAAACTACAAACATACATTTAACTCTCATATTTGTTTTAAGATATATTTCTTTATTCGAAACCATATAAACGTGACGATTTGATTCATGATTTTACATCATCTGTTCGAGTAACCAATGGCAACCATTTATATACAAAAAAAAAAAAAAAATACTGATTTTCACTAATTATAAGAATATGTAAGCACTAAGCAGTAATCAATAGCCTGGATTTGTTTCTATTATGTGTACCATAATAATAATATGAACGCTGATATTGCTGTTTGCTCGCGTAAAATTTAAATAAATCCATAATGAGTTTAATGTTCATTTTAAAGCTTTTCGAGAAAACCTTATGAATAGTCTATTATATAATAGAAACATTTTTATAAACTTTAACTCATAATAATTTGATAATTTTCATGATTTTGACGAATATTGTCAAAATTCTAACTTCAAATGTTGATAGCAAATAACTGTTGATTTACACTCAACTTTTTTTTATTTCGACGAGGAACATTGTATTAAAATTAAAATTTTCTTAACAATGATAATTTAAAAAAAAAACTAATAAAAATCACAATGTTCTTATAACTATTAATAGCTCAGAAACAGTCAAAATATTTTGACGGCGAATATAAAATTCTAATATAAACCTTCTGTGTAAATATATTTTATATACAGTTATTTTTTTAGAGTTTCAACAAAAAATCAAACACTGTTTTGAGTAAAAAAATCTCATTTTTCTTTTCTTTTTTTTTTTTGTTGGTTTTTCTCGAAGTTTTTGAAAACTATTGGGAATTTTCATTTTTAACCGCACCATCCTCCCCAAGGTACTAACTAGATTTACTTTTTTACCAAAAAAGGTGTTGCTAAATATAAAATTGAAGCGTTTTTACTGTCTCAAAAGGTGATGACAGACACAAAATAATTAAAAAATTAAAACACGCATTACTGTAATGTCAATACAATCTTCGCTACGCTCAGAACGTAAAATAAGTACAGTTAAAATTCCATTATTAAATGAAAAAATTTAAAAAACGAGGTGAGCAGTTAGTTCGGTGAATCACTTTGTATATTTGTATATAAAATAGACTGCATTTATAGGTTATATGCAAGGCTTCTATTTGGTTTGCGGGTTGCAGGTACAGGACAGGATGTATTCGCATGTTCAGACACCGGAATAAGAAATTTAAACTAACGTCTGGGGGCTCATAAATGTTATTATACGGATCAATATTTTGTTAATACGGATGTTAGTATAGTTCGGGAAAAACGTATTTTGAAAACTACAATATGTATGTAGGTACCTACCAAATATTTTAGACCATAGGATATTCCCCAGAATGTTATTTAATTTCATAAAATATTACTGATAGTCAACAGACGATTGGTACTACTGAATAATGAAACGAAATATATAATGCGTAGATGTTATAATATGTGGATAATGAGAAATATTTAATACCCAATTAATACTAAATGATTTCAAAATTAATCTCAATAAATCAGTATTAATATCAAAATAGAATTAACCTCAACAATACATTCAAAATTACATAATATCAAATTAAATTTGTAAAATAATTAATTAATTGGGTTTCGGGTTAACCAAAATTATTTATTCGGATTTCGGTCAAATCGGATGTATCGAAAAAAAAAATTAGGGTTTTATGGGTTTCAGGTGAAGGATTTTTAAGGGTGTAACGGTACGGTTTCTGGATAATTTGGGTGAAATATCCTGGTGATATATGCATTTATTTATAGAAATAAATCAATTTAAAATTAATTTTGTACTTAAAATTAATACATACTCCGGCGCGGAGAACGAAATTATACCCCACATAAATAATAAATGGGAGCTCCCATTGGTGAAGTCTTAACACCAAGCCGAACAAAATAAAAAAAACAATATCAACCTATTGCAAAATCCCTAACTTAATAGAAAAAAAGAGACCATAATATTTACAGACTCCGAATTGGACACACTCACCTAACACACAGCTTCTTGATGAGTCCAGATGAACCTCCATTATGTGACACATGTGGTGTTCCATTAAAGGTCAACCACGTCATCACCGAACGTCAAAAATAACTTTCCGACACCGATTCTATATCTCCGAACAAATTTGCCGAGCTCTAAAGAACCGAATCCACAAGATTCAAGGGACATGATTTGATTTCTTAAAAAATCTGAGTCGTATTACTTAATATCAAAAAAAATGTATACGTGAATCAATTTACGTTGATAAAAATATGAATTATGCAAAATTGTCATAAAGGAGAAAAATAATATAATATTAATTTATTCTTTGCTGAATTTATATTAATACTGCGTGTAATGAACCAAAATATTTCGAAGTATCTCACGTTTGACGTCATAATATAAATTAAGTAAAAAATCAGATCAAGTATAAATTGTAATATGGTATATGGGCCATAAGTAGTATATAATAGTAATTCCGACTTGATCGACGCTTTTAGAAGAGCCTCTCGAGTAAAATAACATCATCATTAATATTATATATTTATAGTAGGTCTTATATAACAAGTCGAAACACAAAATAATCACACTTTTTTTATCAGTTTGCCCGGAAAGCTCAAAATAAATTTGAAGTGTGTTTTGGCTTAAACTTTATACATGTACAATAATATATGTACATTATAAATAATAATATACGTAGGTACTGTACATAAAGTGTCTAACCGTCTTTGTCACCGTCAATAACTTTTTTCTCATTAATATTTAAAAAAATGTATTTTGTACAACAATTATACTTCAGCGTAAGAGTGCTATTGGCAATTAAATCATTTTAATTTATAGAATTTTTTTTCATATCTCAACTTAAAATAGAAAAAATTAAAACGTTTAGTTTTTCATTTCTTAAACGTTTTAGAAATCTTAAAATTTCAATTTATTAAAATATTTTTAAAAGTGAAAATTATTGTGATTTTCGTTGATTATTCATAAATGTATATTTAAACTTTAAACTTTAAGGTTGTAAAGTTGGGTAGAAAAGCGTTTTACTATTGTGCCTTATAAAGTACAAATCTGTAAAAACTTACATTTACATAAAAGTCATATTATTTTAATTGAATTAGTTTTTCAAACTCTTATTAAACTTTTACATAGGTAACATACATGATTACATGTACACATTAAACATATTATATGATATATTATATTACACGTATTTTATACGCACCTACAAAATACAGAAATCTGTGCATTAATAAATTTGATTTTTGCGTCTCGTCGTGAAACGTTTACGATGCATAAAAAGTAAAATCACAAAATGTACGTCGTTGTTGAGGCGATTGTCACTGAGATAGCGATTTAAAAGATCATTTGAACACTCACGTCATACTAACTAATTTATGATTTTTTTTTTTATTTGACTTCGCCATCGATATAAGTAATCGCTTTAATGTTACAGATACCAGAGATTTATACGATCACAGTTCGGTGACGTATAAGATGGCGGAAATGGAAATGCGCGTGGATCACTTAACCAGATTGTATGAGCTGAAAGACAAAGACGTCCAGGAACTAATAAAGCATTTCAGCTCTGTTCTCAAAACGATCGTGAAGTCACTGAACGTTTCCGTTTCTGAGGACATTGAATCATTAATGGCTGCTTACAACAAGTCCGTGGAAATGGTCAGGTCACCGATGGCACATTTCGACGTGTACACATTCCTACCCCATCTGCGGTCCCACGAGAATTATTTAAGGCCTTTGATATTACATTCCGGAGGCAGAAATGCAGGTTATTTACTCATTTAATTTCACACGAGGGACCAATAAGAACGGTGTACAGATAAACAATATTAGTTATAATTATATTATATAAAGCAGCAAAAATAAATGATATATAGGTCAACAATATGTAAACGGCATGGTAAAAAATTAGGAATTTTATAAAACGCCTGGGCAATTTTGAAGTAGTATATTAATTATCTGGGCTTAATGATACATGTATCTTTGTTTTTATTTCTAATAGGTAGGAAGAACTTTGGTAGGTACATAATAAATAATTAATTTTATCACCTAAACAATTATGTTAGTAGTTGTTAGGGCTCGGATTTTAAAGCATAATAAATAACAAAAAAAGCACAAAATTGTTTAAAAAAAGCAAAAATGAAGCATATTTATTCTTTAAAAAATCAAAAAAAAAAAGCAAGACTAAAAATTAACATGAATTAGTTATAATTTTATAAACCTGAATAAAAAAAATTTAAAAATTAATTAAATTTAAAAAAAGAATTTACTACCATGTATTTGGCAAGATTTTCAGAATGAAAACTGACTCTATTGTCTGAGAGTATGTTTTTATAGAGGGTTTCGTTTAAATCAAACCCATGATAGTTAATTTCGTTTGATGAAACGCCACACAGACACACAGTATAGTATTAATGTCCAGTATAATTGTTTCCAGCCTTTGTTTTTCAGAAGAACACGATTTAGTTTACCCGAAATTGCAGTTCCAATATTATCTCCATTAGCTTCATTTAACTTCTTTTCTGCATCTAACACAATATTTATACATATTGTCAACGATTCGACTAAAATTATACATATATAGTTTAAAGTATTATGATGTTAAATTGTTTAAATACTTTGTTAAAAGTTACCTTTTCTCTCTAATGTTGTTATAAGATCTGGTAGAAATCCGAAGTTGGTTGAAATATACACGATATTTGATTGAAGAGATACATTTTGAAATAGTTGCTTCACTACTTTAACACATTGAGATTCTTCTTCGAAGTCTTCAATTACACTTTTTCATTCATCAAAATGTTAGCAATGATACTGGAGAGCTTTGAACCATGTACCCCATCTGGTCGTTATTGGTCTTGGTGGATTTAGTAGTTCTGGGCATTTCTCATTAAAGATTGCGGTACGTTTGGGACATTTTAAAAACGTTTTTTTTCTCATTCCTCCAATGAACTGATCTTAGTAGTGTGCACGTACTTCTTCGCAAACATTGTGTAACGCATGTGCCAAGCAAGTTACATGTATGAGTTTTGAGTAAAGCGCTTTTATACAATCACCAGCTTTTTTCATATATATATAAGGTGCCGCATCTGAGACAAATAGCATAACATCGTTATGTTTTACACCATTTCCCCACAAAATATGCATAGCTTTATTTAGAATAGTCGGACAAATTGTACTATGATTAACTTTATCCAAGTATTCTGTGTGAATAACGAACACATTACCTGTATTTTGTGGTTGTAACGTGCCCACTATTACATTTGTAACATTACGACGTACCGAGTCCGTAGTCTTATCAATAGACACCCATATTCTTTGATCTTTTATTGTATCTTTTGCCAGTATATTTTCATAGTATGAATTAAAATATCCTTTACGTAATGTCGACTCGTCAGGAATAGTTTTTTTGCAATATTTTGTTAAACATTTCGCGAAAATGTTTATTATTTAGTTTATTTATTGAAATATTAGCAGCTACCAATGTTGAACATAAATCGGCATTAAAATCTGACTGACTTCTAAACTGTTGTAAAAATGGTTGAAGTAATGCAGACTTTTCATTTTTTCGTGTCTTTTAACAGCTGCTTGAACGTGTTTTTCCTTCCGTACATGCTGTCGTATATTATATTTTTTTTCATGTAACAATTTTGTTTCACAAAGTTTGCAATATAAAATCGATCCATCTGTTTGAACAAATTCTTCACCAAATTCTAACACTAATTTTTTAAAAATGGATTTGTTTTAACTTTTGGCATTTTAATACATTACAACACTATAAAGAACTACAACACTTAAATTTTGAACTGGTCGATATCGATGTTATACGAGTACTGAGAGTAAGTTCTGCAGACTACCTATATGAAATAGCCGATAAGCTATCGACCCATAAGCTATCTGTAGACCGATAATCTATACGTTTAAGGTCGTTTCACACTAATGGTACGATCACGGTCATTATTGCGGGTTTTCACATTTCTTATTAGAAAATAAACATTTTTTTTATTTTTATAGCATAACAGACATAAAAATTCCACATTTAGAATAACTGAAAAAAGTAATAAAAAAGCAAAAACAGCATTTACACAAAAAAAATTCAAAAAAAGCAAAAATAAATTCGTTTATTTAGAATGAGATTGACGTGAAACGAATTTATGTATAATAATAAGAATTCTATCTTAAATAAATAAAAAGGAGCATTTCCTTTAAAATTTGAGACCGAACGAGTAGTTGTTAATTGTAAAAGAAAATTAAAAAATTATATTTTATTATTATTTATTTCAATGTACAGTGTGTATAAATTGCCCGTTAGTAAAATACCGAAATGAACTAAAATACCAAGTTGTACTCTTAAAATAATTGTCTAGGATTAAATGATTAATTATATTATAGTATTCTTACCTTGTATGAATTTCGTTAACAATATTATACATAGTATAAATTTTTATTTTTAGCGTCCAAATTATAATTACAAATATAGTTTATAACTACAACTTAGCCAATTTATAGTAAAATTTAATTTAAAATTAAGCCCAGATAATTTTTTACGGGAGCACGTGGCTCGTAAATAAACATGTCCCGATATTGTCGGTATTTTATTCAACGAACTGTAGATTTTATAGAAATATATTTATCCAGCGTAGTATTGAAAAGTATCCCATTGATAAAACGAATGTATTAACTATATATATACACTTTTTGTAAGGAATCGAAACTTAGTTTAACGCCTAAACCAGTATCAGAAAAGATTTTCTCCCCCCTTCTCTCACCGCAATTCAATCAAACTCAAAAAGTGTATAGTTTTAAAATGTGTTTTCTTTTAGTGTCAATGGTGTTTGGAGTTCCTACTGTTCGTCGCCAACAACAGACTTACTTGATACAGACATTGATTAACATAATAAGC
Organism: Myzus persicae; assembly: GCF_001856785.1. Classification (NCBI taxonomy): domain Eukaryota; kingdom Metazoa; phylum Arthropoda; class Insecta; order Hemiptera; family Aphididae; genus Myzus; species Myzus persicae. The sequence continues at coordinate 864,399 of NW_019100802.1, read as the reverse complement.
AACATGAATCAAACTGAACAGAAAGATTCGTTAATAGTAGTGATGATTGGCGAAGTAATGTATACTTGTGATTACTCAATATAAAATATGTTACATGTAGATTAATGTTTGTGTCGGACGTGTTTTAATTGTTACAGATCGATCAAGAATACACGCAACAAGTTACTGCGGAAATCAGAAATAGGTAATTTTATTATTTCCATTACTAAGGACGCCGATTAGAAATCAAGAAATGTACATTATTATTGTCGAATGTTTGACTTCAGGCTACCGGAAGCAGTGAACTCGGGTCTCATAGACATAATTGCTCCGTCCCCGGAATACTATCCAGATTTCAGCAAGCTTCGCATTACACTCGGCGACTCCGAAGACCGAGTCCGCTGGAGGAGCAAACAAAATTTAGATTATGTTTTCTTAATGATGTACTGCCAACCGAAAGGATCGTTTTATGTCCAACTGGAAGACGATGTAGTCGCCAAGCCGCAATTCCACACTATTATGAAAAAAACGGCTTTGCAGAGGATAGCCGAAGGACAAGAGTGGTTCATACTAGACTTCTGTCGACTAGGTTTTATCGGTAAAATCTATTTCAGTTAGAAAGTAACATCACTAGTGGTACAAATGTACAATGTATATTTCAATTTAGGCAAGATGATGAGATGTTCAGATTTACCGTGGCTGATACAATTCATCGTGATGTTTTATAACGATAAGCCGGGGGACTGGCTTCTAGACGGAATGATGGAGACAAAAGCTTGTAATCTTGAAAAAGATCTTGTGAGTAAACTGTTTATGGTAGGCACATATATCATAAGAATTAACGTTCTAAAAAAAAATGCCACATATATAAACGCCATTTCAAATTGAACTTTGCTTGAAATTGGTTTATTTAGTTGTCCTATAATATATAGGTCATTATTATAGGTATTACTTACAAATGCTGCGAATTATTTTTCCATTAAAATTTAAAAACTTAATTTTTGAACCGTATAAAACAAAATTCAAGCTCATTATTATTAACGGTGCTTAAGCTATTTTGCTAATTTTATTAATGAATATTGTTTTTAGAGAGATTGTCGAAAACGAAAAGACGAAATATGGGTGACATTCAGACCGTCTCTTTTTCAACATATTGGAACCAGGTCATCTTTGAATGGCAAAATTCAACTGTTGAAGGTAAAGTAATTTTATATAGAAAAACAAGATTTAAATAGTTAAGTAAGTAAAGTACTAGGTAAATAAATATTTTTTGTCTCACAGGATAGTCTTTTCAAGAAAAGCGTCAACGTAAAACGCATCAATAAAATGAGAGGAAAATGACCTATGGCAAAGTACAGGTTACCTGTAGCGAAAATCAAAAAAGATTTCATCAAACGATGATGATATTAAAATAACAATGAATCGTCTGTGATTGCTCGAGTGAAATAATTTATTAATAATATTTAAGCACGGCTATTATATTATTTGTATTGTTTGAAAGTTCAAATTAAAACGTTGTATGTAAAACAATATAGTAAGTCAATATGAAAATAACACCTATAATTGCTGGTTATTTTCATATCATTGAACATTAGGTATAATTATTGATTTATGTTTGTTATTCATGCAAAATACACACCTGCGTATTGCATTTATTTCCACTCAATTTACGCCAAAAATAAACAATGACATATTGACATCTGAAATAAAAACATTTTACAAAAATATAAAATATGTACAATATTTATAGGAAAACAAATTAAAACAAAAATTACACAATTATTCAGGGTTAATTTAAGGGACCTAATTATTCTAGTGTTTAATTTTTAATTAAATTCGTACATCATAATAGCTGATATATTATATGTACATAGAATTATAGAAATAATAAAATGTATCACTTTTAAAATGTTTTTCTATTTAATTAAAATACGTATGTGCCCAAGTGATATCGTTATTTTGTAGAATATGAACTATTTATAGATAATTAAAAAAGAAAATTTAAACTACCTAGGTATACGTTAAATTATTAAAAATGTACTTATTAAAATGTATAGGTATCTATACTAAAAATGTAAGTTTATGATATTACTTATAGGTAGTTAAGTTGTTGAAATTCTTAAATCATCATAATGTAAATAACTTGTGCTAATAATATTATCACAATGTTAAGGTATAGTATAATATAATAAATAGTAAAATATTATGATCTTAGTTAAGTTAATGTGTTATAAATGAAAATCATAACGAATGTTAGAAACAAAACGTTAAAAAAATTCAGAAATTCTGATGATACTCGGTAGAAAAGAGGTAATACACGGTTCATATACATCACACTGACACAAAATGAACCTTTAATATATTATTAAAAATTCGATTTGCTTAAATACTTGTAAAGTATTAATTGATGGTACTACTTTAAATAATAGTACATTTCCATTGATAAATTATTATATTGTAAACGGGTATATATTATTATGAGTGTATATTGTATTATTGTACAACATATATGATACTTATATTTACCTAAGTATTTATAAGCTAATGTTATTAAATATATATTACTGTTTTGTAAAAAAGTTGTTGATTTCATGATAACCATAAATAAAGGAGTATACAAAAAAACAATTTTGAAAACTATATTGTAAATCATGATTACCTGAAATTACCTATTCCATGTGGTCATACACTAATTACTATTACTTATACTAGCTTATAAGGCTCTTAAATGTCATTATCTTATTGAGTTAAGTACTCACAATATTTCGTGTTTGGTTTAAACTAAGACGTATTATTTATAATAAACCTAGAAATATTCTGAGAAGTAAGAAGTGTTCTGAGTTCCGAGCGAAAATATCAGAAGCACTTTCAAGAATTATTTGAACTGCCTACATTATAGTACATTAATCAAGTGTTTTTTTTTTTTCACTTTATAGATTATGGCCATTTTATTATTTTGTGTAAGTATAGTATAGGGATTACGAGAAAATAAAAATGAATTCATTTGAAACAAAATTGAGTTAAGCGAAACAAGTTATTAAAAGAAATTGAAAAGAATTTACATTTGAGATTCTGAGCGTAGCGTTGCGTGTATTATTGGTTTTGCGATAAAGTGTTCGGTTTTTTTTTGTGTCTGGGTCTGTGATACTTTTTGTATACCTAGTAGAAGAAATGTCCCAATCTTCATCTTTAAGGGAGGTTTTCGGTAGCAAATTGGATCTTGTTTTTTATTTTAGAAGGTAATTTCCCCTGTACTATACGAGATAAATGGGATAAACAAAGAAAAAAATTTATGAAAAAACAGGAGTATTTGTACAATACCAATGATTTCTACGTATAGAGTTCCGTATATATTGAGAGCTTTCATTTTATATATCGGTGTAGTAAATATAACCGGCTGTTGACAATATTCCTTTTTGATTGAAGATGGGGGATGGCGAACAAAGTCAGAATTTTATATTTGATTTCTCAAACAGTTGAGAATGCAGGTATTTCTCGAAATAGGAGACATTTAAGATCGGATATAACTTGAACGGTAGTTACATACTACACAAGTACAAATCTATCATCGATTAATTTTGAGCTGTGACTTAAATGAACATCTATCAATTAATGAATAGCATAAGCAGGATACATCTATTATCTATGTTTCTATTCTAGGTGAATTTTAACCCAACGTTTTGCAATGTCATCCGGGTCGTTTATTAGTAAAAGTACAATTATTTATCCGTCGGTACCTATCGCGTTAAAAATAATATCATTATGGCATATAAAATAATGCCTCTAAATATTTAAAATTCTACGAGCAATGATTTTCGCTTATGTGGTAAAAACCAAAATTAGATTAGTTTTTATCATTCAGCAACCTCTGCTTTGAAATTGTTTAATCTTTTACCGAGTTTTAAACAGTAAATAAAGAATTTTTTTTATATGGACCGTCCGAAACACACAAAATTACATCCTAATAAGGCTTTATAGAGATAGTATATAAATATATTATAATATGCTTAGCCACTTAGGTGTAGAAACAAAATATAATTTATCATAATAAATTAATTTTAATAAGATCAAAATGGAGAAAATACAACTTTACGTTTAATAAATTACATATTATTTATATCACCACTCCATTTCTATATATTATATTAAACTTAAGCGATTATAGCTGTTAAACTTATAAGTAGTAAAATTATAGAAACTTAAAACTTTGAACATAAAATTTTCTGGAAAAATGTGCACAAAAACTTTAAATAAATAACGAGGAAAAGTTTCTTAATAGATTTTAAATTTCAAAAAAAAATGAGGGTACTTAAATGTAATTTGTAAAAACAGCTTATAAAATAATATTTTTTATAGGTATACGTTCAATACACTGAAATAATAAAAATAAAGAATGGTTAAAAATTACGGTCCGGTACCTATTTAAATTGATTTTTATACATACAACATATAAAATATTATAAAAATAAAATAAAACTTTAACAGGTTATGCAAATTAAAGAGGTATGTAACTCATATAGTTAGCACGAAGTATATGACTAAAAGTATTTGATCATTTTTTTTAATTTGAATACCTATATCGATATTATAGGTATTTGAAATATGATCACATTATTTTTTTATTTTCTAATAAGAATATAACTTATACTTTACAGCCTAACTGCTTGGTATCGTAATAAATAACTCAACAATTCTTAATTGATAATCTAAACTCTGATATATTCTTGATTTTATCCATATTATTTTAATTAAATCCGATTTTAAAATTTTTATTTGTGTTTGAAAATATTTATTTTGATTTACTCAGACGAATACATCCATATAAGACGAACACGTATTTTTTATATTTGATTGGAGTTTTGCATTTTATTTTCATGGTATCAAAAAAAAAAAAAAAAAATTGAACAGCATTTCATATTTTCATGCATCACTGCATAAACGTAAACATAGTATGTATATAAAAATCACAAATATAACCTATACTCAAAGATATAATTATGTAATATTACAGCTGCAGCAACTATAGTAATTATGACAACTAACCCTTACAGCGATAAAATCATTAAAAACAAATACCTTCAAAATGTTCTACAACTTACTCTACATAGGTAAGTAATAAGTATATATACTATATTATGTACAATATATGCGTATATATATATACATTAGCAAAAGCGTGCTCAAGGGGGATATAGCAAACTTTTATCCAGTCACCCGGGGGTGGAAAATTGATGGAGGGTGGGATGCACGAATTATCAGGATATACATATATACAATCAATTTACAAGTATACTGTTGAAATTATGTATTTCGGTGGAGTGCGCTATAAGTTTAATTATATATATACAATACATGCAGTATAGTTGTGACTCGTACATCAAACGCAAGCTACCTATCATAAACACCTATTAAATATAGCATACAATGTTTGGGAAAATAAAGCTGCTTTTTTTAACATGTTCAATTTACGATCTCCGCCGGGGGTCTAATATTAGCCCGAAATATGGCTGTGGCTTTCTGTTGTTGATCCAAACAAACCAGTGGGTGTACACTGTACATAATATAATATGTAGTACCTGCGTATTATATTTCACGTCATATTATTATTATGTGAAAACAGTAATAATAAGTTTGTTTTACTCGCTGTAATATGTCATTAATGTTAATATTACACCGTGGCCAATATACGCGCTCATTAAGGTGGCTGCTAGTAAAACTTTCTGAAATTGATTGTCTGTTCACAGTCGTAAGACGCTCTTCACCTCTTCACACCGCCATAATAAAGAAACATCACTCGTATATAGGTATACTGCATAGAACTAAAGCAGTCTTTCTCAAAGTGGGCGGTAAGGTAGTTGGTAGCCTCTAGGGGGGTAGTATAAGACCCGGAGAAATTTTAATTAGTCATTAGTGTAATAGTGTACAGTCTGTTGGATGTTAAGAAATAAACATTTACAAAAATCCTAGCAATTTTTCTTTTTATGTTTCTTTGTAACGCTCCAACACTATGCGATTTGTCACTGAAGTAATGATTTTCAACCATTTTGAACTTGCAACTCATTTCGGTGACTACCTACTATTTTTTTGTCACCCATGTTGGACTTGCAGATCGACAAAAAATTGTTTTAATTTAGGTATTAATTTTGCTTGCATAGAAAATATTTTAATAATTGAAAATAGGTACGCCACTGAATACCACCTTGCTGTAAAGTATACTATAAACAGTATATAAACTATAGATTATATTATTTATTGCTTCGAATTATGACTATTTATGTCGATAGATACTAACAATTTGATTTTGCTGTATATCTTATATGTAAATCACATTACATCACACAAAACAGTAGTTTCGATTGATCCCTCGGTGATTGTAATATGTGTCCAGGGATAGGCAAAATACTTAAAAATAAGTATCACATTATTTGAAACAAAGATAATAGATTGGTCTTTGCAGTAGCGAAGTAGTAGATAAAAGATACTCGATGCTTTAAGTTTCACTAACTTAATGCAAAATGCTTGATACTTAATACATCAAAAATTCAATAATTTCGAGTTTTTTTAATAAGTAAACAAGTGGCTGTATGAAAACGTTTTATTTAAAGTTTAAATAAAAAGTTTTAAATTTTAAACATCAAAATAAAAAATGCTTATCACAATTTATTTTCTGAATTTATTTAAGTCAATTATAGTTCCATAATTATTAAAATCAACTCATTCAATATTTCAATGTTGATTTTGATGATTTATTAGAAAATCCAGTAACTTATAACTTATGTAATAAGTTCAAACACAAAATTATAAGTTAAAAACATAAGCATCCACTTTTTTTTTTAAATAACTTTCTTCTCTATCCAAGACATTGACTTAGTGTGGTCGAACTAGGGGGGAGAGAGTGGTACATATTGTATCTTCAATATTACCCATCCTTATATGTGACAATTATTTTCATATTTATATAATATATTATACATATCATATTGATCGTTTTAAAACTTGATGTAGTAAATGTTTCTCTCATTAAAATAATAATATGTTGGTATATTTTATAATGATTCTCCCAGTTAACGAGAAACAAACATTGGCATAATAAACTATGAGCTTAATGAATTTTCCACGACTTGAGAACTCGGTTGGAAATGCATCTGTACTGTGAATCCAGTCGGTATGATAGTCATTTCAGCGATCTGAAAAATAAGCATTTGAGAAATCAAACATAATGTTATAACTTATAATGTCCTGTAGCATGTAGATGGTAGGTATATATTGAATATAATAGAACTTTTATAATACATTTTCTAAGAAATATCTGTTTGGTCAGTAATCCGCGTACCTACGTGTATCAGTGTATTACTGATATCTAAAAGAAAAGCTGGGATGTATTATATACTCGTAATATCTCGTTGCAGCTTTGTGAGATCGATATTTTCACGAAGAGTTTTACATTTTATGAAACAAGAATAACTTTTTCACATTTCGTAAAATGAGAAAATATTTTATAGAATGATAATTTTTTATGAAATGGGTAATCAAATTTCACATGTTGTAGTTTTTTTTTACAATGCGGTTATTTGCGTTGTGTACTGAAATTAAACATTTACCAAGAACAATTATTATTATTTATAAATCACAATTTATAAACTATAAGTATACTATATGACTAACATAAATTAATGAAATATTTAAAACCATTCAAGATCTTATAGATAAACATGTAGTTTTATTTATTATAGTTTATAGTTAAATGGTTAAAAAATAAAGATACTCATATAAATACAATAATTCAATGATGGTTTGTTTTCAAACATTTTTTAAAAAAAGTAAAAATATGATATAATTGATATAAGTTTATAGTAATCTGTTTTGATTTTAATATATTTAAGCACACGGGTGAGTTTTGACAACAGTTGTAACATTTCATGCAACTTTTAATTTGGATTGACATGCACTTTTCCATGAATAGCCTAGGAACCCCTGACCCGCTGATACAACTTTGACAGTTTTCCGCAATGTTAATATATTTTGTTTCTCTACTTGTTTAAAAGGCATACAATTCGAAGTGGTAATATTTCCAGAATTATTGAACTGTTATTTAATAACAGCATGTTGAGTAAGTTCAATCCTTACTTTGTACATATCAACGTGCATAGGGCGAAGGCCGTTTATCGAATTTCGAAACAAAATTATTGTAAAGCAGTCAATAATATTTAACTCTAAAATTACGGCATTGCTAATCTATAACAAAAATTACATGTCATAATATACCGATTTCTGTTTAAATTATTATCTTTGTGACATTTGTATTTTTATAATCACCTGTAACATGTTTTCATGAAGTATACCACTTTTCGTGAAAACATTGATTACACAAAGGGGCTGTTGTGTCATACAATATAGTTATTCGTAGGTCATTAGTGGTATGAATAAGAATAAGGGGATAAGTCTTTCTAAAATCTTTAGAGAAAAAAAGTAAGAATACTCCTAAAGTTAGATGTGTTATCAAAAATATTGTGGAGTAATCTACATATATTTTTACTTACAAGAACATTTGGCGGCGTTGCCAAAGAGGCGATTACACCATTCGCAACGTCTTCTGCATCGAGGATTTTAAAATCCGCTGAAGTTGTTATATCTTTGGCATATTTGATGATATTTGATAACATATCTGTTGCTGTTGGTCCTGGACTAACACTCTAAATTTCAAAATATTTTAAACGATATTATTATTATTATTAAAGTGTGGTATTTATTAGAGCTCAAAAGTAATCAGCCTATCGATATTTGATGGTATTTCAAAGTTCTAATATTATAATACAAAAAGTCGAAAACGATGTGTTTCGATATCCTCACTATTCCAAAATCAATGTCATGAGACATTTATTAGAATAAGTTATCAGAGAACTCACTATCCCGACACGAATCAGGAAATAATGTATATGCAGGTTAGTTAGCTCAAAGAAGTATTAACAAACCGTAAAACCAATAAACTCGAACGGATGTATACAGCAAATAACAACTCCTAATAATTAATTTGTAAATTTGTGTTTTACACTTTTGCTGTAATGTAGATATTGTATACTTACTGCCTAACTGTATTAGTTAGTAGTATAAGATCAATATTACTCAATTTATCTCGCAAGTTGAATCAGTATCAGTATTGTATTTATTTTTTTATACATCAATCATTTTTCATAATGTTGGTTTCTTCTTTTTTTCACTGTTCATCGATATTTTATTGTCGACCCTTATTTACCTTCGCCCATTAGCCATTATTGATCCTTCCGTAAACAAATACATTTTATCCCAAATGAAATAACTATAGAATATATGACACTTTATAGGCGCTGATTTGGGATTTAAGTATAATAATAGAGCTTTTAGGACTTAAGTATGTGTTTATGATTCAAAATTTACAATTGTTCATTAGTTTTAACGCGAACTACATCATAATTTAAGGTAGACGGTAAATTAAACCATAGCAATAATTACTATGAATAAAAGTAAAATATTATAACGATGAGACAGGTGGGGGGGTGTAAGTTAAACACTTAAGCTCCCTCCTTCTCAAATATTTAACCTTATCTCCACCTAAGACACACTTAAACGCGGCTGTATATTCTATACGGCTGCAGTTATACCCAACAGATTGAATCAGTAAATTGTATGTTATTAGTCCTAATATACATAAATATATATATATGTATCCTAATTTGTAGAAATTAAATACACGGCCTGAGTGTATTACAATAATGGTGAGTAAACTACGAGAATTTAGTTTCCCGGTTGCGTATTAGTTATTGTATCATATAATATTAAATTAAAAGACGTACCTTGATATTACAATCGACGGCGTGTAACAGAATATCGAAATGTATATACTAAATACTAATTAATTTCATTATGAATGTATTCATGTATGTGAGTATGTGATATCAGTGAATCGTTTGAGTATATTATAAAGGTACATTAAATATAAATTAAATATATATATATATTCAACACGATAAATACAATTAATGTTTTATAGATGATAACAAATTCGATATAATCAATTCGTCGTATAAATTATCTCGATTTAGTGATTACTAAATTATATTTCCATAAATTGTTCCAACTCGGCTTATTTTCATTCCTTCAATAAATTATTTTTATGCACTTATTTTTTTAAATGTTTTTACGATTAAACAAAAAAATAAAATTATTTCGCTTATCATTTAAGTATTAGGTATAACTAGACAACAGTATAAATGTAAAAACGTGGTGTATTAATATTTATGTATGAATGCAGCAGTCAGCTGACAGTTATAAACGTTTAACTAAATTCAGAAACATGTTAAATTCGTATTTACAACATACCTATAAATTATTTTTATTTTAAGAGAAATAAGAATATTCTTCTAAAAGACAAAAGTCTCGATTTCGGATATTATATAATAAAACATTATTAAGTACAAAGTACTAAGTAGTTACATTACAGTCACACCCCAGTCACGCAGTCTGATACACAACGTTCCGTCGTCCGTCTACCGGATCCCATCGCAACATGTTGCGTTGAAAACGGATACCGGTTTCTACACAGAAACATAATATTATTATTATTTTTAAATGACTTAAATTATCCGCTTTCAACACATTTCTTGCTGGTATAGACAAAAACGGAATAAAAACATATGGTTTCACAAACGACAATCCGGTAAAACACATCTGTTTTCAACGCGCCCCTAAATACACGTTTCGAACGTATATGGTGTGGACTGGTGGATCCCGATGTAGTTTTTTCTGTTAAAATCTGTCATTGAAAAGTTATGTTGAAAACATTTATAGAAAGTGCTCACAATAATAATAAGAATGATAAATAGTAAATTCAAATATGGCACATATTAAAAGTACACTATTGTGCCCCGGTACGCCAAAATCTAGTGTTTGGATCTCCAATCAAATAGGTTTGGTAAACCAACTAGATATAATCAAGGTGCGATTTTTAAATCTTATTTTCCGTTTAGTTTAAATATAAAACTATGAAAGACTAATCGATCGAAGATGTATCAAGGAAATAAGGTTTAGAATATTTCAAATCAATGTGACTTTATAACTATGTGGCGTTCATACATAAATAAATTAATGTTAAAATAGACTGTGCTGAGCCCATTCAATTTAGTAGTGTTCTTTAAATATAGAATTTCATCAACATTTTAACTTAAAAAAAGGTAGGTATCAAAGACGGCCATCATATTATTATTGCTGCAGATGACGATTATAACTATAATAAAAAAAGACGTTTTTTAGCTAACCGGAGCTAACGATTATTTAAAATTATTCTACTTAGTAGTATTCACAAAACCCCTGCGCGTCTGTATATCAGTCTATGAATTGGCTACGTTATAATTTTTTTTTAATATTCATTTAAATTTAAAATCATGAATTCTTATAAATAGATAATAATAAATAATACAACTAGTTAAAATATATTTGTTAGGTAAGAGTAACCCTCGCACATATAATAGTGAAATACGTTTTATATTATTTAAAATAAAATAAATTGTATTCTACTTTACCGAAACTTTGATTTTTGATCCAGTTAATTGTAATTCGTGTCGAAGTCCGTCACACAGTGTCGTCACTGCTTGCTTTGAAGCGTTATACATTTTGTACGCAAAATTCGGAGTTGAGCTGTGACCGGAGATACTAAAAATAATGACTTACATATATTAATCAGCGTGTCTCATTTTATTTACATTTTTTGTCCAACGTTAAACATAATTATATGTCGTAAATTACCTATTTATTTGAATGATGTGCCCATCGATTTTATTTTTCGTCATCGATTTATAAGCTTCTCTCGAACACACGCTCAATGCCAGAACATTGAGATTCAATATTTCTTGCCAATCCTCCAGTTTTCCGTCTTTATCACAAACACTATATTTAATATTTAAATCCTTACGAGAATTTCTAATTTTATTAAATACGTATATTTACTTAAAAGGCTCGATAGTTTCGAAACCCCAGCATTGTTAATTAAAATACTGGGACCTCCTAGTGTTGAATCTACCCACGAAAAAACATCTTTTACAGCTTGTTCGTTAGTAACGTCACATACCTTTGTATAAATAGTCCCGTAGTTTTTGTCAGTTAAAGATTCGGCTAATTCCTTGAGGACAAATCAAATATTAAAATAGGTTTTTATTATATTGTACTATAAAGTCAATACAAATTTAGTAATGTACCTTGCTGTTAAAATGTTTAATTATTGAAGTTTATTTTCCAATTATTTAACTAATGTAAGCTGACAAGTATAAATTCAAGTATTCTAATAATTTAATATTTAGATATTACTTTTATCACTTCGGCCCTTTTATTTGTCTTCATTTAATTAATTATATTTCACCCCCCCCCCCCCACCTCCCCCCTGCTAGTGGCTGATTTACGCAGGGCACGGGATTCCTATGGGCCCCCTGTGGGCTTGATTAATGACGGTTGGTGGGTTGCCGGCTAAAATTTCTAGTTTTGCCCTCCTTAACAATAAAATTATTTGTACGTACTGGCGCGAATCGGCTTTTTATTATATCTTTTATTACAGAATCGTGTGATTGTTATTTATAAAATTTTGCGTCGATAATCGAAATAATACCTTACCTTGAGTAAGTGTTCTCTTCTGGCGAGCGCCACCACGTGCACTCCATTTTCCGCCAACTTCACCACTATCGCAGCCCCGATTCCAGCACTGGCGCCAGTAACTATGGCCACCTTACCTCTCCACTGTTCCATAGTGTTACTTATTGTGATATTATTGTTAGTTCAAGTGTTAGACGTCAAGACGTCAAGACGAATGCACTCGTACGTCCTGAAATGATAATATTAACAATATGGTGAACGCTTCACAACCGAGTTCCGTACGGTTGATACCACCGCGTGAACCTTACTGCCGTTGATAATATGTAAGATCTGTTTAAACCTGTTGAGGAGACGATGATTACGCGTTACCTAAACGTTTTTATTATTATTATTATTATTATTATTATTATTTATTATTATTATTATTATTATTATTATTATTATTTCCTACAGTCTAAACTGATATTATTATGCATCGTACATTCGTACCTACCTACCCATACTACCTACTCACTTCGACCGCCGACAAAATTTCTCTGCGTGGCCTGCGCATAGTCACGTGCTTGCCGTAATCATGAAAATAATAATATATATGCTATAAAAATACGTAGGTGGATACGGTATTTATGTGCATTAGGTATATGTGTATAACACATTATAACGTTTTGATAGTGATAACTGGTATTATAATAATGCACTCTACATTATAAGACTACTTTTAAATTGCAACAAAATAACTAAAATCGGTATTCTTCGTTTAAAAATATAATATTATTATCATCAAAATTTGAACTTGAAATATCTATAAAAAAAAATATTTTTTTACATTTTTTGGTTACAATATTAACTTCATATAAAAAACCTTGGACCTGGAATTTTGGATACTTATAGTTATAAAATTGAACATTTTATACATTTCTTAATACAAAAGAATTTATGGATTCTCGATATTTTGAAGCATTTTCTAAATGTACATGGTGATATTGTTTTAATTTACTATAAATTTAAAAACATTGAAGTTTTTAAATGTTTTTTTTAATAAAGGTAACATAAATCGGTAAAAGGTGGTTGTGGGGGGACGTAACGCTACTTTGAAATTTTTTAGTGGTGATTGAGCTCTCCCCCAAATATATTTTACCAACTCAAACCTATTTGTATAATAGTCGATGAGTTATAGATATGTAAATATATTAGTTTGCCATTTAATGTTTTGTATGCTTATGCATTTTATTTCTGTAGAATGTAGATACTTACTATCTAATATAGTCTAACCCTTAGGTTCCCAAAGTGGTCCCCTGGGGTCGATTCTGACCTGTAAGGGATCTATATTAACGAAAATTAAAATTGGGGGTGCATCATGTGTAAATAGGAGTCCACGAGAGTTATAAGTCGAAAATGCATGTAATTCATTTTTACAAAAAAATTGATATAATATATATATTTAATAATATGTGTGTGACGATGCGAACGATGGCGATTGTTAAAACGAACATTGTCGATAACGACTAACGGAGTCGAAGGTGAATATCGGAATATTAAGATAAAATCAAAATATTACACGTTCAATCGTTTATTTTTAGGTTTCACTAATAACTAATAAGTACGATAAACATAATATCGGTCAACGCCGATGGTTGGAATATAATACATTACTGTGCGTTTAGTAATTTACTTCATTCGTGACAGCCGATTATCGATCATACGTCGTTTGCCATTTTTCTAAATTTTACTAATTCATAAATCGGTTAATTTTTGTACAAATATATAAGCTATATATTATATATTATATAATATAATTTAACTGCTATTAATTATAGCTGATTCTAAAAGGAAATGTAGGCAATATACCATTGATTATTTGAAGTTTGGCTTCATTCCATCATTGCCGGACAAAAACCTACTTAAACCTGACTAATTTGAAGCCAAATATTGAAAATCTTCTTTTAAAGCAGCAGGTTCATCCTTCCCTTTAAAAATATATATTTCAAAAATAACCTTGATTTTTTTTTTTATGTTATTAAATTTTTATTTGCATTTATTATTGTTTTAATTACTAAAAAAATTATTTGAATATTGTCATTATTGAAGAAATAAAGGTTTTATTATTATTACAAACAACACGTTTTTAATTTTAAAAAAATGTACTCCATATTAAAGCCTACTTATGTAGGCAGTTCCGTGTAAGCTATGAAAAACATCTAGATAAATTTGTAAAAATTTAATTTTAGGGGTCTACGAAAATGGAAAAAGTTGGCAAGTGATTTACGGAGCAAAAAAGTTTGGGAACCTCTGGTTTAACCACACATTATTATAATATGTTAGTCATTACTTACATTTTGTAATATTTCGTAACCAAAGTTTTAGTAAATTTCAATGTTAATACGTTTATATTTTATTTATAGGTAAATACCCAAATAAAAAAAAAGATAGTTTAATCAACATTTTATGGGCATGATTCTCATTTATCATGATAATATTATATAGGTATTATACGTTTTGGGACGACAGTATCCACACCATCGACTGCCTTAAATTATAACTTGTGAAAAGAATAAAAGGCCGAAAAGTATATTTTACCTATACTTAAACATTTAAGTGCAACTGTACGCAAAAGTACACTCACTCATAAATAAATATGGATTTCAGCTACAAGTTTTTTCTAAAAATATCGTTGGGACTAAAAGCTTGAATATGTAATACAAGATTTGTCATAGTAATTGTCGCTATTTAAAAACATAAAAACTTCATAAAATAAAGGCATTATATTTTTATAAGCAAATAAAATATAATGTCACAATGACATTTGCAACGTTTTCGGCAAAAATGTATACAACTTATCGTATTACTAAGAGTAAAATAAATTATAGCAATAATAATAGCAATGTAAATATGTCGTACAATTATAATAACGTATAGAAAAAAGAGAATACAAAATATATGCTTTAAGGCTTGTAGGTGTTTGTTATGACCTGGGTTATACCCTACACTTATAAGACGTGATGGATAATGTCATCAGATCAAATACAAAATTAAAATAATAATTACGCAAATTATCGTCCTCCAGATATTCGGAGGGCGTTCAAGATCATGTATTCGATAATTTGATTAAATCCACCGCACAATATGTCAATATGTAATATATTTAACATATGTAATGTATTATGTATAATGTATATGTATGTAATATGAACATAATATGAGCTTTTCTTACCTGGCTTATAGCTGCCTACATGTAGACTATGCAATATTATTCTGTAGTGGGGTTGGGTGGCACAAAGTACGTATAAATACCTACTCGAAATAGATACACGAAACGTAATAAGAAAACACACTGATTACTGCTCGTACAGGTGCCGTTGATAGTAGGTCAGGATGCGGTGAAGCTGTAAATAATTACGAACACTTAAATAGTTTTTTCACTGCAAATTGTATATGCTTCACAAGACTTAATCGTTAGATTAAAATTATAAACGTTAAGAATATTAAAATATTCGGATCAATAAATAATCTAAGTGTTTAGAAAATATGTGATTTAACTCGTCCAAAATATTGTTGATCGAAATATTTTAAGTTCAAAATAATGAACTTAAAAGATCGACTGACATGAAGGTGCTCGCACTAGTTTAGTAAAATCACTTCTGAAAATGGGTCGTTCGGGGTTCTTCTATATAAGTCTTCTACTTCTCTTGTCCCTCACGATAAATGTTCTCGTTCCCACGGTCGTAGTGGTCGATCCCCCAAATTAGTATTTACTACCAAGGCTCGTACATGTGTGACCATATATTTTTAGCTGTATCCGTAGGTAAAAATGTATTAAACACACACACAGTGTTGGTGACTTAAGTTAAGTTACAAGTTACTGTGACCAAATTACTTTTAATTTAATTTAATTAAATTTTATTGTAAGTAATTTATATGTAATTTAAGTTCCTTTTTCGTAGTTAAATAACTATTTTACTAAATCTTTTTTTGGTTTAATAAATGTTCAGATCTTTTTGATAATGCATTTAATGGGTGTAAATATTTAAATATTTCATATAAGAATTATTATAAGTAAAATTTTCTAAACTTTGATATTTTTGTTATAGCTAATGACTATTGAGTTTTGACGAAAAAGTGTTATTTTTAAAATTAAATTCTGATCTTCACTCTATAACTGATTTAAAAATATAAAAAATTAAAATAAGTTTTGACTAAAACGTGGGGCGTACTCTATAAGGATTGCAATTATCTGCGGTTGGTCTTTTCTACCGCCCATGGTCTATGCTAAATAAATTGTGATGATTGTTAATAATAAATACCTGTTTTACAGGTTCTGTTATATAGCAAGATGATCTCAGCTGTCGTTCGTAGGATTCGGTATTCAAAAAACATGTTATTGTTGAGTTTATTGGTGCCCACGCACTGACGAAAAGGACAACGCGATCATTCCGATTGAAGAGCGGCAGGTGGCATTATCAAAGATTTTGTCCTTCCAAGAACTGGCTTTCTATTCGCCAGCAGAGACCTTTTTTCGGCAATCCTTTTTCTCTGGTGACATATTATAACAAACCCTCACATCTTGCAGTTGAAAATATTAGGGGAACATCACGTAAGACAAGGATCTTTAATAAAGATGAATATTGTCGCTTTTGGCGGTTGTCATAAGCGCACACATTCAAAAAAGGGTCGTATTTCAAAACCACCCACTATTATACATCAATTCCACATAGATTTTCTTGAATTATACCGTTCAATACCACACACACTGATACCTATATTTTATCAATAATACACACATTTCCTCTATGACACATTTATATAAGATCACCTTATCATTTACTATTTAAAACTTTCGGGATTATTATTGTGGTATTGAATGATAAGTGTGAGGTTTTGAAAGACGCCCATCCCTTTTCTAACTTTTCTCATTGATAAAGATTTATACTTTATTTCGATCAAAAATCTAGCAGTTATTTGTATTTGTACACATTAATGTATACTTATATAAAAGCAACCTATTATGTGTATAAAAAAACATGTCTTAACTGATTCATCATCATCACCTAACCGGAACTATGGGAGCTATGAGTATGCAATTTGATCAGCTGTTTCGTTTTATGATGTAATAAATACCCTTTAAAAAATGATTTTCCCAAATTGTAAAAAGGGGATAAAAAGGCAAAAGCATTATATTTGGTACGACTTGCCGTCGGCATCGTACCTTAAAAAGCACCATGCCTGCAACTAGGGGTTCTCAAAGTATATAATACATATTTAAGCTCAAAAAAGGCAATACCACAAATGCTGTGTGCAAAAAGGTACCTACTGGTATGAATAAAATATGAAAATTTAAATGTTGGTGAGTTTTAATATCAGCATAAAAAATAATGTCACAATGACGTCGTAAGTCCTTATAACTTTTTAGAAGAGTAAACTGAAACAACTATTTTCTTGTTAAAGCTAGGTGTTCTAATAAATAATATTATCAACGATGATAATACTAATAATAATGGTAATGATCTTAAGGCAATCTCCAACTGTAACATTATAAAAACTGATGAAAAAATCTAATATTACATAGTTAAGTTCACTTGTTACACATTTTGTATATGTACACACGATAAGTAGTTGAAATAATGCTTCGATTTTCAACTTATTTTATGAATTTATAAAAACAATTTGAGTTATTGTGTAACTTTAAAAAAATGAAGGAATATACTTATAATTTTCAAAATATTTTGACTCATGTTGAGCTATTTATAAACAAATGAAATATTCTAGTTTTATTAGTTTTTTTTGTATTGAGGTACATAATTTTTTGGTCGATCAAAAAACTTTAAAATGTAATACAATGTTCCTCAAAAGTTTTTTTTGTAAAAATTAAAAAAAATAATTTAACATGAACCCATAGTTATATAATACGAGAGTCTGAAGTTATAATTTTGACTAATTTGTCAAAATCACGAATCGAATTTGTTAATAATTTTTTTTTATAAGTATCTAAGATTTGAAAATTGAATACATATTAATCATAAGTTTTCCTATCGAATGAATAATAAATTATTTACTATATTACATTGCAGTAAAATTGTTTTTTAAAAACGTTGAATTAAATATTTAAAAATATTTTTTATACGATTTTGAAACGTTTCATTAAAAATGGTATTGATACATAAATATTATGACCTCCTAACAAGATATAAATATCTTTCTCCCAATAAAACAATAATTAATAAAATACGTTAGTATATTTTCAAATAACCATTTAATCAAATGGTTGTTAACTTTAAACTCTTTAAATAAAATACAAGCAATATACTTAATACTAACACGAATCAAATAAAACAAATATTAGCATAATGAATTATAACTTATAAGTTCAATGCATTTTCCACGACTTGAGAACTGGGTTGTAAATGAGTCTGTATTAATGATCCAGTTGGTATAATAGTCATTTCAGCTATCTGAAAATAGATGTTTAAAAAATTAAGCATAACATTATAATAATATTTTCATTCGTGAGGATAAATTATTATTATTATGAAAATAGAGAACATATTTTAGTTATAATTCATGGAGTAAAATTAACTGTTAAAATTTATTCCATAAATATTACGGATGAACTTTTATTTTTTTCAAACTTTTTGTTAAGAATATTTAATATAAAATATCATGTATGATAATTGATAATTACTTGCTAGGTAAATATATAATAGAATTTATTTATACGCGTAGCTATACACCTCACTAGTTATCCGATGTACAAACTCCAAAAACGATAATTCGTATACCTAAGTTTAGATGATTTAATGTCACTAAAACTTTAGAAAAATATACACCCCAGATATAATTAACAATTTTAAAATACAGCACTTTAAGTTTTTTTTTTTTTTTATTGCAATGTCACCTATTCCGGATAGGCTATTCGACATGATTCAAACTTTCTTAATATCTCTAAGAACATTCTCTTAATCCTGGCTTAATAGGTGGGTATGTAAGCAACGTTTTGATACGTTACGACCACTTGTCTCGTCTATCACGTGATTCTCCACTTTCGTATTACGACAATGACGACCAACGTGTAGAACTACAAGTATAGAGACGGTATAAAACATACCAGGGATGTGCTGACTTGATGAAAACTGGATTTTTTTCTGGTATACCTATCTATTTTGTCGTGCTCTCAAGTATTAGTCAAAATCGGTAGACTTTTGAGCCAAGTAACCACAATTGTTATTCAAACATAAATATGCACATGGCCTTTTATATATTAAAACTAGAATAATAAATGTCGTAAAATACGATCGGTTTGCGGGTCTATGGTGTTCTACGTATGTAATATTTGATGGAATACCCGGATTGTATATAGGTACAAGAATTATATGCGTTTATAAGTAAACCGGTGATTTTGGGAGTGGTCAACATTTTTATCGGTCCTCGTAAATAAATATCTGTTAACATATAGGATTAGCATTTTTAATCAAATATTTTTTTTGTAATTTTTATTAAATTATTTTACATGGTATGGGGTTCTTTTATGCATTTGGTTTTTTGCCGTTTCTATTCAAACATTTCATAATGCAATTTATTTCAACTTACTGTTTAAATACAACTATTTAAAAATTATCAAACATTTGTTTCAAACGCCGGCCGTAATAGCTATAACGATTATGGCTGAGGTAATAAATAAATCATGTGTGCATTACAAAAAAAATAACAATTTTTAATAATTCTTGATTGAAGTTCCCAATTCGGTAAATGTTTGATCAAGTCAATTTATTTTGTTCTATAATATGACAATTCAAATATTGTAGCAAGTGTTTAAACAGAATTTCTGAGTAGCTAAGTACTAAACTAGATTTATACCATATTTGATAAATCAATACAAATTCTTAAACGTCTACAAATATTTTTACTTACAAGAACATTTGGTGGCGTTGCCAAAGAAGTGATTACGGCATTCGCGACATCTTCTACCTGGAGAAATGTTGTATCCACTGTAGATCGGTCTGTGATGATTTTCCTGACATCTGCTAACATATCTGTTCTCACCGGTCCCGGGCTAACACTCTAAATATAAAATTAAATACATATTATCATTAAATGTTTTATTAATCGACAGTCTATGAGTGATCACAAAAATGGCAATCGATATGGAGTGGTATTTCATCGGCCCGCCATGTACCGGCAACAGTTTGAATAATATAATACAAATGAGATGTGTCCGAATCTATATTCTAAAATAAGTGTCGGAGAACCTTAAGAACAATTTTTTTTAGCAAGCACTAATCTAATATTCAAAAACATGAAACGACTTGAATTAAAAAATCTGTAGAATAGTATACCGGGACTTATTCAAGTATAAAAATATATTCTGCATCGAGGAAGCCTTTTACAAACCGAAAATAATATAAACCCAGATTTAAAATAATAATATGTATGTATCATTGTCTCCTACTATCCTATAACATGTGGACATCATCAAATCTTACTTATAAATACTAAACGTAAATGCAAGTGTAACTGCAGCAGATTTATAATACTAGATATGGTAACAAGTTCGACTGGTTAATATTACACATTTTATGAACATTAACTTTTTTAAATTTTTCTTCTAATTTTTCTAACATTTGTAACCTTTTTATCTGCTTCGTGTTTCAGTGTTTTAACTTCTCCACACTCTCACCACCCACCACTGATATAGAGGTAAACATAATGTGTTGCGCTTCCAAAGTGAATTCTACCACTAAAATATAAATATGATTGAGGTATACTAAAAGAGTATTGGCCATTGGGTCAATTTGAATATTATATAAATTGAATTTCGGTACGCAGTCTCTGTTACTAATCAATATAAATTAATAACCTGTACATTTCAAACATAGATAAGTTATCAGAAAACAGTTCGATATGACAATACAACACATGGATAATAATTTATAACGATTTCGTTATGTGAAACGTGTGTTTTGAAACTAAAAATTATTAAAAGAACTAATTAAACATATATTTTTGGTACAAATCCGCGAGTAGTCAGGCCGTTTTCAGATTATATTGCAATTAATTATTAAATACCAGATTCTCATGCAACCACAACTTTTTATCGGTGTTCAACACACGATAGAAACAAGTCACAAAGCTAAATTAAGTGTACTATAGATTAATTTATACATAGTTTTATCCCGCATGTTACGGTGTTTTTGTATTAATATGTTTATCATAAATAATTGTACTCCGATATTTCACCAAAATGCACGTTTTTGTATTATTAGGTACAGGCATTCTAGATATTAATTATTTGTAATGTGTACCTATATTACTCAATCACTTAATCACTGGCCACTGCGTTAGAATTAGAATTTAATATAATACGATGTAGGTATAATAAAGATAACGTAGCTGTGACAACTTTACTATATTATACAACCGATACGGCTATAAACTTTAGTAAGTATACAGTCTTTACCCGTCGTGGCTGTAGGAAAAAAAAATGTACAAAGTATATTTTATTAACGTACTGTGAATTAAATTAAATTGTGTAATAGTATGATTTAGGATTATCTACAACATACAAAATTACTATAATATGAAGTAAATATAAAAAAGAAAGTTTAATTTTAAGTATCTACACTAAAACAATTGTATTGTTCACCAATAATTCCAGCATCTAGTACTACACCAAAAACGTAAAGGTATTGCACATTTTGGCATTTTAATTGTATGTTTTTCAGGTGTTTGCTTCACAAATTTCTTGTATTGAATTGTACTGTAATATACACGGTGCCCCCTCATTTTTATAAACTCAGAATTCAACAAGCGATCTACGTAACTTAACTTGCGAAGAGAGATGATGCAACGAGTGAGACTAGATTATGGCTTATGTATATAATAAACAATCTAGAACGTCCCCCCCCCCCGTGACTTTTCACCCCCGATGCAAGGAACGTCTCCCCTTCCCGGAACGGAACGATTTTCTCCCGGACAAAAAATAAAACTGAAAATATTAAACAATAATAACAATATACGATGCAAATAAATTTGCTCAATATAATCCTATTAAATTAATACAAACATATAATTCAATAATACGTCATAATAGCACTTTTGCTATTTTCCAAATGCCAATACAAATTCACTAGGTAATATAAATATTAAAAGTATTAAACACTACACAAATATAAATTATAAATATTTATATAAATATTATGATATAATTAAATAATACAAGTCAAATAAAACGTAACTTATATTTTTTATTCTAGTAATATAGCTCACGGAAATTAAAATTTTTTAAATATCAATACACGATGATTGAATATTTCTGATAAAACCAAAGAACCTTTTTTCCAATCTATTTTTATGTGTAAAAAAATATATTTTTGTTCAGGTGGGAAATGTCTCTGTGCGGGGGGGACGCCCAGTACCGCTAAAATTGGTGGTGGGGGTAAGTCACGGGAGGGGGGTATAAATACCATAATAAACTAAAATACCTATGTCCCATATAAAACAATATTATATTATTTTGATGCGTATCGTTATGAAGCATATTTTTCATTGTATTAATACCGTACTACGCCGTGTAATCGAAGACGGAGATCACAAGATAAACATATGTATGTGTGATATTTACAGTTATTCTAAATATATAGTACACTATAATATACACTGAAAATCACTTATTAATGACCGCTTAACATTTTTGCTGATATAACGATAGTCAAAATAATTTTTTTTTTTTTTTTATTGAACTTAAGCTTCGGCAACTGAGGCCATTAGCTGTAGTAGGATTTGTATTGTAAGGTATTCTAATCTATGTATTGTAGTTTGTATTGTATATTTTTTGGAACGGTAGGGGGGAACACGTGTGTGTTTGTTTTGGCAGAATTTTGTTAAGCCATAAAAGCAAAAACACTAAAACATTTTTCGTGTTGTATAATAAGAGAAGAGTGTTCAACAGCAATCGTGGCATATTAATAACATATTATAACAAAATAACGAATTTTATCGAAAGATCATCACAGTATCAGCAAATTAATAGCTTCTCAGCCAGTTCCTAAAACGTTCAGTGTAAAAATTAAAATGTGTTTTTATTTTATGGTTTAGCTTTTAAATGATTTGATTAACTCTAGATACTTACAACGAAAAACATGAATACTATTGACAATTTGTGTGTAATGCTTTGGTAGTTATGTTTCCATAAATACTTATACCAATATGGCAATATATCATAGTAGTTGTCGTGATATATATTATGAATTTTCAATTTATAAAAGTATTGACACCCCAATCAAAATCCTGAAAGGCCAAGAAACAATAAGGGCTACACAAAAATGATTATTCATCTGTATAATACATCTTCGTTTTATTGAGCTCATCGTGGAACAATTCATAACACTATAAGTAAACAAATAAAAATATTGACCAATAAAGAATACATATTATCAATTATAATATAACTATATAAGCGTAATCCTTGGCTTTTCATCTCAGTGCAAAACCATTCCCGAGAGAGTTGGGTTGGAAAATTAACTCACAACATTTTAATTAGTACTTGATGAACGTTCAACAAAAAATGAATACAACAACAAAGTGTACATTATTACAGCGAGTAAGACCCTGCTAAAGTAGAGATCTTTGAGAGTGTAATAAAAAAAACAACTTAAGCAACTGATAAGTATAAAAATGCAACACACGTCCTGTATTTACTTGACAGTGTTGGCTATTTTATTAAGGCAAAAATGCAGGCGATTTCTATATATTTACGTTGCGTAGAGGCTGTATACAACGGTAAAAATAAAAACATTTGACTTCAAAGATTCATTTCAACAACTTCAAAAAACGATCACGCCTCGTAGAATTATTCTTACAGTCTTATTTCCATCCCTTTTTATTCGAAAAAGGAAAATTGTATTCTGGTTGCTATATTGGACTCGATTTTTGAATAACTTAAAGTAACGTCAATAAAATATATTTCAAAATACCCAACTACTCAAAGATTTGTGAATATTTAGATACTTATTACAACTTATGAAAGTAGAGTTGTTGAAACTCAATATGAGTTTCATAAGATTCCAATATGTGACCTGTATAAAGTTTTCATCTTAAAATAAATAAAAAAATTATGAAAACCTGACTAATTCGGGAATTTTTCTTTTAGTTGAGCATGTTATTGTATTCTTAAAATAGTAAGCTGTCCAAATACAAAATAAAAAACCTATCTACAAGACAAACGTTAAATAATGAAGGCAGCGATCATAGATAGTAGAAGGATAGATAGTCTTTAATGTGGAAGAGAGAAAGACGATCTTTCACTCTCTCTAGGGGTTGTTTGTTAAGTTATGTTATATTTGTATATGCATGTGATAAGGTTACATAGCTCATATATTCTAATATTATCTATGGCAGTGATTACAAAATCTATTCTCAATATTACTATAAAGGGTATAGCACGATAAGTTGAGATACCGTTAGGAAATGAAGAAAATTGTGTTGCTAAAAATAAAAGATAAAGTTTCCGCTTATTTTGGTTTTGGTTATAAACTTTTAATGTTCTAACCAACTATTGTGATCTAATGATCTTAGACGACCTTAGACTGTTTGAGAGTAAAATAAAAATGTGATTATATTCCTATTATTCTGTGCATAGAATATGGTATTTTTTGGCTTATCGATTAAAATATATATAGCTGTGTCGACAAACAGTTGCCAAGAAAACCTCTTGATAGTATTATTATTGCTATAAAAATGTACAAAAAATAAAATATCTCTAAATAGACTATAGTCCATAAACTATAGTTGATTTTTATCATCCCTTAAATTATTATTAAGCACCTATTATTTTTATGTTTTTTTCGAGTAAGCGAAAAGATAAAATTATTTCGTTTATTATTTATACATTAAACTGGCTGAAAATATAAAATATATCAAAACGCAGTAAATTTATATTTATATAAAAATGCATATGACAGTTAATAACTAACCTAATTTGGAAATATATTTAAAGCATGATTTATACTTATTTAAATTTTTTTAATATTATACAAAGTACGGTTTTTAAGGAAATTATCTAAAAAGGAAACGTCTGGTTATTGACCAAAACATAATAAAACATATTGTACTTGACTAAAATAAAATAGAAACTACAATAGAAAGCTTTTAAAAAGATAAAATAAATTACAAATTTTATGAGGGAAACTTCGTAAGAGCCCGTAAAGCAGTTTTTAATCACATTTAAAGAGACAATTATATTTTATATACAATAAGAGTGTATTACGGTATACCTAAACAGGCTATACATAAATACCTAATAGTAAGAACTAAACACTTTAAATTTCTTCTGAAGAACCTAGAGACATATCTAAAAATATAAATAGTGCAGATACTAACGAAAAAGGTTTTGAA
Organism: Myzus persicae; assembly: GCF_001856785.1. Taxonomy (NCBI): domain Eukaryota; kingdom Metazoa; phylum Arthropoda; class Insecta; order Hemiptera; family Aphididae; genus Myzus; species Myzus persicae. Next base: position 838,422 of record NW_019100802.1, on the reverse strand, counting down.
ATAATTTTTAATTTTAACAATAATAATAACGAACAAAAAAATGCACGTCAACGTATTTACATCAAAAATTAAAATGTATCCCATCTTTAATTTATCTGAAAAAAAATGTTCAAACCTCAATATTATAATATCATAATCACGACGGCCATTTTCATAATATGTATTAGTATTGCTGTAGATATTAATTTTTACATCAAGGTTTTTCCTCCAGAATATAATATAATTCTACTTTGAAGAATATTCGAAACACCATCACATGTCTGTATATTAGTATATGCCATTAATTGGCTTAAATATTATATTATTATTGTATTTTAAATATCAATTAAAATCGTTACTTTTTATAAAGAAATAATAATAATATGCAATTGGACAATTAGCCATATAGGAGTAACAACTAACAGTAAGATTATCTCGTCATACGTTTTATAATACAATAATTGTATAATATTATATTGTATTCTACTTTACCGAAACTTTGATTTTTGATCCAGTTAATTGTAATTCATGTCGAAGTCCATCGCACAGTATCGTAACTGCATTCTTTGAAGCGTTGTACATTTTGAACCCAAAATACGGAGTTAAACCATGACCAGCAATACTAAAATCAAATAATAGCCACATAGGTATCTATAATAATAAGCACTTTTATAGTTAATTTTAATAAATAATTTAATAGTAAAAAATCTTGTTCGTTAAGCTATTTGTGGAATGTAAACACATAAACATGATTAAAAAAATATAATACGCATCCAACTTCGACAGTGGCAGTGGGATGTAGGACTATTTGAAACAATGCTTTATGTCTGTAATGGGTGGGTGTATTATCGTGAGACCTCAAGTCATCTATACAAACATCATGACAAATATTAAAATTAATTATTAATATAATATTGTATTACCGAGCTTAGAATTAGCACCCTGAAACTCTCTTTGGTGGGTTTGGAGGAGGTATAAAAATACAAAATTTCGTTCTAATAAGAATCAACTATTCACTGAAAATGTTTAGGGGTAGCTCTTATTAGTCTTTATGAACTTAATCAAAGTAAAACACGTTTTATACAATAAAAATAAATTACCTATTTATTTGAATAATGTGCCCATCGATTTTGTTTTTTGTCATCGATTTATAAGCTTCTCTCGAACACACGCTCAATGCCAGAACATTGAGATCAAATGTTTCTTCCCAATCCTCCAGTTTTCCGTCTTTATCGCAAAAACGATATTTAAAGCCTTACGAGCATTTCTATTTTTATTCCATATGTAGGTGTACTTACTTAAAAGGCTCGATACTTTTGCAACTCCAGCATTGTTAATTAAAATACTGGGGCCTCCTAGTGTTGAATCTACCCACGAAAAAACATCTTTTACAGCTTGTTCGTTAGTGACGTCGCATACCTTTGTATAAATAGTCCCGTAGCTTTTGTCAGTTACAGATTCGGCTAATTCCTAAGAACAAACCAAATATTGAAATATGTGTGTTTATAATACGTAATAAATTGTACTATAAAGCCAATACACATTTATTAACCTAACTAGTATGCTGTTAAAGTGTATCAGTATTAAAGTTTATTTTTCAATTATTTAATAAATTCGAACTGTCAAGAACTGTCATTATTAAAATATGTTTTCCAATAATCTAATATTTAGATATTACTTTTTTTTATTATCTCTCCAACCTTTTTGCTTATCTTCACCCGCTTCTCAATAACACTCAACAACACCCAGTCACGTCTCGAAAGACACTGGCATGTCGAGTCGTCGAGATCTCATTTATTCTTCAACTAGCTGAATTACCCGGCTTCTCCCATGTGTAGTTTTGTTTTTTTCTTATTTACAATATATCCCTATAACTTCTCGGAACAATTCTAATCTACACGACGGACAAAAAAGATAAGTTACAGGTAGCTGGAAACCCGCAGGCCACCATGAGCCCTTGTCGTACAGCACAATACGTATTGGCGATGAATAATTAAAACGCAACATTTTTAAAAATTCTTCCTCATTGCAGGGTGAAAATATGAGAAGAACTTATATTCCAAATTTCATGTTCGTACGTTGAGTAATTTTTGAGTTACAGCGATCAGTGACTAAGTGGTATTTGGATTTTATATGTATATATTTGCCTCCTAAGTGTTGTACGTATACATTGATAAACAACCCCTCCCCATCATATTTTCTCATTAAATTATTCTTTTTTGTTGTTTGAATTTTATACTAATTTATTATGTTGATGACAGGCACAGCGCACTATAAGTATTGAATTTAAAAAAAAAAATTGGTTTCTTTTATGACAAATAATGTCATATTTATATTTCAATTTTTTTTTTGTAAAAGTGTAAATGATATATAATTAAGTATAATATATTATGTACAGTTAATGTACAAACTACTTGCATAATATATTTTAGAAAAATACGAAATTCTACGAGACAATAGTTAAAAAAGCGGGTAAGTGGATGTCGCTCTGCTGTACAGTAGGTTGCAAATGGGTCACTGTATAATGGATGGAATTAAATTTGAATTCAATGATACAATATCATTGTATAAGAAAAACGATTCTGAGTGGAGACGGTATGTCAGTCTTGGTTTAAGACATATTACATACTACTATTACATACACATTATCTATGGTATTAGTAAAATAATTGACTTAATCGTAATATTAAACTGTAGATTGTATAGATAGGCCATATTTTGATTTTTTTGATTCTTCAGTTTCATATTATACCGACGAATAATATTTTTAAATTACAACAAAAAACCAAAATCGTTATTACTGATTTTAATATCTAATTTCGTCCAATTTTGAATTAAAAATGTCTGTAAAAAATAACTGTGTTTATGTATTTTGTAGATTTTTTGGTTACAGTATGAACTATTTATGATAATCTCTGTTTTAATTTTCAATCCTTAGTTATAAAATCTGAACATTTTATAATTTTTTAATTACAGTGATTAATAATTTTCGAGATTTTGATCAATCTTGTCAAAATTCGAATTTTAAATGCTTATAAAAAAAATTTGTGCTTTGTATTTTAAATATTTCACAATTGCTATTGTAAAAATATATCAGGAGCCTCGCATTAAATTTTCAAGCTTTTTCGCCCAACAAATAAAATTTTATTGGTATTTATAGAAAAAAAAACTAAGAAAATTGACAATTGACAATGTCTGTAAACATCTCAAAAAGAGTCAAATTATTTTCAAAATTGTATCGTGTTTAGAAAATGCTAATATCAATATTCAGTGAAATTTTCAAGTATCTACAGCCATTCGTTTTTTAATTACAACAAAAACAGAAAATCGTTACATGAGAAATCGAGTGAATATCAAATGTTGTAAAAATATAAATTTCAAGCGCTCATAAAAATTTAATTTGACTTTCTTCTAAAATTTTTTTTTTTTGATAAAGGTATACAAACTTATGAGGAATCTTGTATTAAATTTTAAAATCTTAGATTTAAAAACAAAATTTTTTATGAATTTCTAACTTAAAATAATTTCCAAATTTTCGTCGTTTTTACGTATTTTGTCAATATTTGAACTTTAAATGCTTATAAAAAAAAAACTGTGACTAAAGATTTTTAATTTTTTTCATCTGCCTTTGAAACAATATACTAGGAGCCTTGTATTAAATTTTCAAGTTTTTTTAACCAACAAATAAAATTGCTATTTAATAAAAGCTTTTTCGCCCAACAAATAAAATTTTATTGGTATTTATAGAAATAAAAACTAAGAAAATTGAAAACTGACAATGTCCGTAAACAGTTCAAAAAGAGTCAAATTATTTTCAAAATTTTACCGTGTATAGAAAATACAAATATAAACAACCTATGAAAATTTCATATATCTACGGTCATTTTTTTTAGAGTTACAACAAAAACCAAAATCGATTTAAATCGATTTTGCGTAAAAATCCCCGTTTTTCCTTAATTTTTCTTTTGTTTTTCACGTCGCTTTTGAAAACTACTGGGAAATTTTTACTTTTGACCTCCCAAAGTACCAACTAGATTCACTTTCCAATCAGAAAAGTTGCTGTTGAAGAAAATCTAAGCAGTTTTACTGTCCTAAAAGGTGATGACAGACACAAAAGAAAATAAAAAAAAAATAAAAAAACACACATCATTGTAAAATCAATACATTCATCGTTCCACTCTGAATCTAAAAATGAATTGTGTGGAAAATAATTGGTGCTTCATAACTGATGATCCGTAGGTCCAACTAATCAACAATGACAGTTTATACTGTTTGTATTTTTTGATCGTTAATTGATTAACATAATTAATCTACAATAACTACAATATTGGGAATTGTATGTGTTTGAATAGTATAGGTACTTACAATATGAGGTTATTGATGTAATTAATAAGTAGTCCCGAAATTATTGTTAACTGCAAACACTAACATAAGATTTTAAGTCGATTACTATAAACTAGATAACATCATCGCAATTAGTTGTGGCACTCGGCGTGGCATTGCTAAAATTATGCCCGACTAAGGTAAACAATAATCATTAGGTACCTATCAAATAATAAATATTGATTTTATAAATATAATATAATGTAATAGAAAGTTTAGACTTCAGTCACTGGCAACTATATTTCAAATAATTTTCTGTGATTAAACCTTCAAGTACAAATAGTTGTCATCAAAGCCAAATAATCTGTTTTTGTGGTCATTATTTGCACGGTGCATACAGTGCGTTTGATGATTCTACCGACGAAATCTTATAACACGCCGAACGCCTAATACGACACCGACAAGTACCTATCAGGTGGTACACGATGAATTTTAAAAACCACGAGTTACTCAAAGTTATATTACAAACAATAATTAAAGCCAGTGTCTAGAACGGGTTTTTTTAACTTGTTAAAATCTTATGAAATCGGAACAAGAATAAGTCTATTACTTCAACGACAAACCATTGGATTACTTAAGTCGTCATTACTTCAAAATTTAAATCTTAATATTGATCGAACAAATCCGTGTTCGAATATTCAACTATTATTTCAACTACCTACCTATAAGTATTATATAATCAACTACGATAAATTCCTTTCCATAATTATCCATCAGCTGTAACCTAATACCTATTCTTACCGCTCCGTAATCACCGATAAAATTTGCATTCCATAATCACAGCTTTATCATCCCATCGCAGTCATCCGCTTAACTCAACTACATACGCTTTTTAATTGCAATTATTTTATTGAATTTTTATACTATAGTTATGCATTATTATATGTAATCGTCAATAAAAATAAAAAACTACGGTTATTAAATGTCTGAATTGAATTCATCGTACAGCTATAGGTATTACTTTTTAATATAATTGGTGTCGGCAAAATAGTTCCAAGTCAGCTTAATAAATCGAATTTGTTATCCTAGTACAATGCTATTCACAATTCAATAGAAACCAAGAAAAAAATAAAATGAAAATGTGACTCTTGTTTAACAATTATAGTTGACATTTCTCTGAGCTAAATATTGAACCATCAAATTAAATTTACTGAAGACTCGAATAGTCGATACTCGATATGCAGACAAGCACATTACACTCAACAAAATACCAACAGAATACAATCGATTAACGAAATATCTACTTGGTTTAGAGTCTATTTCTAGACTGTTGTTCAACGATATAGCTTTTGTATATGAGTTAATGAATGGTTCATTATTCTTTCCAGAATTCTAAAAGAAGTAAACTTTAATAATTAAAATCCAAATGTTTAGCTTAAGAAAAAAACACCCCCTTTTTTTGTATCACTGTGTTCACCAAATATAATTAAATTTAGTTCGCAGTGCCACCTTTTATATGCCTGTAATAATAATGTAGGTTCCAATTGTGTATGTTGATAAAAAATGTTGGATTGATCAAAAACCTTGAAATTTGATTCGTGGTTCCTCATAATATTTATTATAGCTTCTTAAAAATATTAAAAATACTTACATAGGCTCGAATTTTTTATAGACATTTAAGTATTAAGTTCAAATTTGGGTGAAATTAGATATTTCAACGAAGAATAACACTCGACACTTTTACGTAGGTAGGTACCTATATATTATATTGTATATACCTACACAATGACATTTTCAAAACATTTGGATTCATTTTAAGCTATCCGAACTTATTCACACCGTAAGTCGGCATTCAATCAAAAGTTTATAATAATAATATATTATACTATTAAAGTAATTAAATATTAACAATGAAATAAATGCAATATTTTCTACAAAAATTAATTCAATATGCCGCATAACAGATAGTAAAATAAATGGCAAATATTAACAAAGATAATAATAAACAATGTTTATTTACGACATTCTTGATTACGAATCAAGTTTCTACCTATCATATATACGAATACTAAGGATCAATTTAAAAAGTAAGAAATTATGTTGGCAACAAATTCATTTTACCATTGTTATTTTTATTTAATTGAATTTCACTGTATACAGGAAAGTGAATATTATCTATAAAAGAGGGGGAGGGGTGCGAAATATTTTGAAAATAATAATTTTTTGCTCGAATCCGAGATTCGAATTGATTTAATAAAGCAATGGTTTACCTTGAGCGCGTTTTCTCTCCTGGCGATCGCCACGACGTGCACGCCGCTCTCCGCCAACTTGACCACGATGGCCGCCCCGATTCCAGCACTGGCGCCAGTAACTATAGCCACTTTGCCTCTCCACTGTTCCATCGTGTTACTTATTGTGTTATGGTTGTTATTGGTTCAAAAATATTATGATTCTTCACTCGTGTGCACTCGTATGATGTGTCCCAAAAAAAAAAATTACAAAAAATATTAACGCGGACAGCTGCGGTTGACACTGCCCGCGCGGACCTCGCGGGTGTATAATATTCACTGTTTGTTACGCTGTTCGGAGAATAGAAATGATGCGTATTATTAATACTCCGTTGAAATCACGTGCGTCCTACGCTACACGTTATTATACCTACCTACCAATATTATTGTGCATCATACTCATCAGCCATCGTGACGACGACCACCACCACTGCCGACGAAAAATCTCCGCGTGGAGCGCTGAGCGATTGCAGTCACGTGCACGCATACTAAAATCTAGGTAGGTACCTAGGTACCTACCTATGAGGTACAACCTACTACCTAGTCATGGTATTTCACATTTTCACCGTCGATACAATATATATACACATGCACGCAGTACGTTAGGCACACGTGTTTAGCTATAACATTATGTTTGTATAATATGATCACTGATTAATAACCCTATTATACTATTACATGTAAAGTAACTGCTCTATGATTATGAACTGTGATATTATAAACACCGTGGCCAGTGCACAACCAGCGGTCGAACGGTGGGAAAATACTGTGGTTGACTATAATATAATTGTTATGGCTGGTTACTGAAACGTGAGAAGAGTTCTGCTATCCAATTTTCTGAGTTTTTTTTAAATCTCACCATTGTTAAAATTATATTTTGTAGGCGGTTGCAAAACATCACCGTTTTCCTTCTCGATGGACGATTAAATTTCGTTCTATTGTCTTGCAAGTCTATAAGTAGGTACCTACCATCTAGTTAATAAATGTTTAATGTAGGTATTATATTACCTACCTATGAATGTGTTTAGGCTGTAGCCATAAAGTATAGGTAGTGAAATAACTAGGTAACACGTTATTTTAGATATTTTGAAAGTATTTGTTTATAATCTTTACTTTCAACTTTCAAGTGATTCACACTAATTATTTTAAAAAACTATAAGCGTTTTTGAAGATATTTTCTACATATTTTTAGGTCATTAAAAACCCAAATTTTTGAAAAAATGTTATCGTCATAATTGTATAAGCTTTATTATTTTTTGAATAACAACATAGGTGAGTTTTTAATTGCATATCCGTAAGCAAAATTTTATTCAGGGTATTTTGTTGTATAAAAATCGAGTTTCGGACGAGTAATTAATAAGAGTTCTATGTGTTTAAATTTGTATTCCCACATCCGACACAGCTAGATATCTAGGACTTAACTTGGATAAGCACCTCACTTGGAATAGCCATATCTGTATAAAGATACTTGCCTTAAACGCCCACCTTCGCAGGTTACCAACTCTACTTAAACATAATAAACACTCCAGTTTAAAAATTAAAGTTCTTATGTATAAAACATTACTCAAACCTCTATCATGGACATATGGTCTCCAACTATGGGGCACAGCAAAAGTGTCCAATACCAACAAAATTCAACAATTTCAGAATATTGCTCTTAGGAAAATTACTAATGCTCCACCCTTTGTTTCGAATTACACTATACATAATGACCTGTCAATTTAAACAGTGACAGAAGAAGCTACGAGCGTCTACAAAATCTTTCATGAACGCCTACAAACACACCAAAACCCACTCATTAAAAACCCATCCATCCAAACATTACCTGGCAACCCCAAGCGTCGTTTAAAAAGGAGCTGGTGCAGTGACTTGTTAAGGAACTAATATGAAAGAAGAAAAAAAATAAAAATCAGTATATATAAAATATAGTTAGGTTCATACAATATTCAGTAAATTGCCACTAGTGGGTGGCTTCTTATAACGTATTTCATGTATTATTATAACCTTTATCAAATATGCTAATTGTGCATAAATGTACAGATTGTATATATTATTGTGTAAAATAAAAAAATAAAAATGTACTTAAAGTTAGATGATATTTCAAGTTTCTATGATTAATATTATGCATAAAACAACAAAATATTACATCGTACAGTCGGTGTCCAGTGTACTTCGTCAATGAGTAGGTCACTGCAATGAATGTAATACATTTGAATTCAATGATAAATCTTTGAAGGTATTCGATACAAACGGTTCTGAGAGGAGACGGTCTAACTTTTTGGTACCTACTACCTAACCATGGTTACCAAACAATTATTACAACAATAATATTAAAATTTTAATTTATGTTTATATTGTTTTTCTGATACATTTGCTTAGTACAAACTAGAGCCAATTCGTTACCAGAGACCTTTCTCGGAGTTAATGATTGGAGCATTTTTTCTGCTAGAAAAAGTGCTCAGAAGTTCTGACACAAAAATAAAATATAAAAACATACATAATTGTAAAACCAATAGCTAATAAGTATATCTGTTCAATTAAATTAATTTCACATAAACATTACTACATTAGTATAAGACTTTAAAAAAATGACCAGTTAGCCACAAAAAATTAATATTATGATTAAATTATGGTGAAATACTTCATAAACGTGTTTAAAAAAATACATAAACATGTGCTGTAAATGATACTTTAATAATTTTACTACATTATGAATAATTATAATTATTTACTAAAACTTATTACAACGATATTGATTGTTAAAGTAACATACCCGACATTTATACTATTGTCATATCAATTTTCCTTTTTTACAATTTTTTGACACATTTATAACTGTGTAACAAACACCCATAGTCATTAAAAAAAAAAGATATTATATTTATTAAACCTACCTACATCAAATAATATTCTAGTATTATTTATTGAGTAAAAAATTCAAATAAATATAATAATTTTATTATTCTGTTCTGCTCTGAGGTAGAGAAAAATAAATTATTTAGGAAGTAGATACTTTATGAGGCTTTTAAATGTTTAAATAATTTTTATTTATTGTGGTTGTGGTTTTATTATTTTGTACTTTATCTATGTATTGTGCTTATGTCTTATCAACATGGCAGTATTACCATTTTTTAAATACAAATAACTGCTTTCTACTTGACACTTGCGTAAAAGAGATTTTCAAAAAAAATTGTCATTAATTTATAATACCTAACTGACGTATATATATATCATATGCATAAGTGTATAGATGTGTTGTTAGTGGACCTCAAAGATTTTTTTACAAATTTGGTGGTCCACATAACTAAATATTGTATTTTATAGATTTGCCCTTGAAAACTGTCTAGGGACGCCCCTGCCTATTCAGTAGTCATAATGTACTTTTTTAAGTATGCGTTTCAAATTACCATGGAAAATATACCTATCCTGATTACAGTAATGTGGCCTTTCATAGGTATTATAATTATTATTTTAACACACAATACTTAAAAATTTAATTGTATACATAGGTATTGAGATTTTAAGTAGTTGCATACCAGCCTTGTTAAGAATACTTTTCAAATCTATTCAGAATAGGTGCCAATTTAAATACTTGATGTCATTTGTATTTGAAATATTCATTCAAATACTGTCTTTCGTACGTATTTGAATATAATTATATAAATACAAATACATTTTAGGAGTGTTCTACAAGTATTTTTTATTTTCATATTAAAATGTTTGCACGTTTAACACAAATGTATATTTACCTACTTAAAGTTATTAATAAGTAAGTTCATTTTATAATTCAATAATATTAGATGTCACATACCTATTATATTATCAAGTTAAACTTGGCAAGGTATATATGAATTTTAGGTATTGAGTTGTATGCGTATTTAATGAAATCTCAAAAATTCTTAGAAGCTCTGAAATATTGTGGTAAGACCAATTTTTAAAATTGTAATATATAAAATAAAAAAATTGTTAGTTGAAATACGTCAGTAAAAACAAAAAAAGTATTTAATATTTTAAAATAAAAAACAAAACAAAGTACATTGAAAGTATTTAAAATACGCTTGTCAAAAAGTGTTTGAAAAGTATTTGAAATACCAAAGAATTATTTAAATACAAATATCTAAATAATAAACAAGACTGGTAGAACACCTGAAGAAGTATTTAAACAAAAAAGACCTACCGTAGTGTAAGTGATCTTCGCGTGATGGTTGTTTCTTAGATATGTTTTTAACCAATAAGATGGTAAGCACTTTTGATAACCAATATTGTTATTAATATTACTTGGATTAAAGTGAAGTACCAACGATAGTACTTTATTAATTTCAATGATATTCAACCATGGGTTCAATGACCGTAATAAGAGCTTTAAATGATAAAGTTATAGAACCTACCACTACAACACTACATACGATATGATACACGCATACGGTACTAATTATGGTATTAACTATTAAGTTCTGATAATAAATTACTTTCAATAATAACTATAGTCAACAATTATGATTTTAAAATTTTGAAATTGGTCAACGGTTTAAACAAAAAAATTTACAGTAAACCCATTTATATTTATATCCAGATATTTTTCAATTTTATTTTAATTCACATGTCATATTTATGGGCTTAAAAAGTATAAATATGGAATTATTATTTTTAAACCAATATTTCATAAAATTATAAACAGTCTGTTAATCCCGGAGTTAATATATTATTAGGAAAATTAAATTAATTTTAGGTGCTTATTATATTATACTGTTAGATACTCTTAAAGTTATATAAAAATGATGATTCCTCAAAATAGTTAATGCATATAAATAAATTATTTTATGAATTTTATTACCATTAATCATTGAATATGATCTAATATATATTGTGAGATTTAAAATCTACAGTTATTCGTTTTTGAGTTACTACGAAAAAACAAAATCGATTGTGTCAAAAATTAGTTTTGCCTAAAAATTCCCGTTTTTCTCAATTTTTGTTTTTTGTTTTTTTCTATCACTTTTGAAAATTACTGGTCTTTGGTTTGTTCTTTCCCCTCTTAAAGTAACAAATAGATTGATTTTCCTACCAGAAAAGATGCTTAAGTACAAAATCAAAGCATTTTTACTGTTCCGAAAAGTGATAGTAGACAGAAATAAAAACATATCTATGTAAAATCAACACATTTATCGGAGTGCTTTAAATATTTTATTCGTAATATTTTTCAACTAATTTCTGGCTCGCTTAGCAATAAAACTAATATCCTACAAAAAATATGCAAAATATGCAAAAACTTCCGAGCCCAATTCATAAGATTATAATTCTATATGGTACATTGGTATGTATTATTTTCTATTAATATTTAAAATTTAAACGGAGTAATTAGAAACTATATTAAAGATAAACAATTTATTATTTTTATCGTAGTTATAATATATCTTTAGGCTCTGCTAATATTATATAACTATTAATAAAGCATACCAATATAGTTGTACGTTGTAAATTATAATATTTACGAAAAGCAATGACTTAAAAATAAACTCATAAGTATTTAACATGATTGACTGAATTTTAATTTTTACTATTTTATTAAAGATTTGTCTTTTTAACTTTTATTAAACTTATATTATATAAATAAATCAAACATGAGTTTCAAATTATTAATATGCTTACATTTGTTTCTATTAGAAAATAGTCTATTTATCAATTTTTAAAGATGAAAAACTAAAACAAACTTCTTAAACCAAGAATCATTTTTGAAGCATAAGGATTTATTAATTTTTTTTTTATTTAATTCCTTAGATTCTAATATAATATTATGTTATTAAGTCAAAGCGGCTCATTAATGTATGCGATTTATTAGTGTGTTCATCAGTCTACAATATCTATGTACAACTCACACCAAAATAGTCATCAAACAAAAAAAAGTAGCCAAATTGATATTTACGAAAACATTTTATTTTTTTAATTAAAACTTCTGATTTGAATACCTACACTATAAATATACTATATATTATTATTATTATTTAACCATGCTATTATATAATTCAACGTGTTATCAATGGTGTATAGGGGCGGGGGAGGTATAGCAGTCAAATCCCCCTATAGGCCTTTTTTAAAATTATATAAAATAGTTTTCTTAGTATTCGGCGTTACAATTAAACATAAAAAGCTAGGATTTTTTCACATTTTTATTTCGTCACATCCAACAGGTGGCACACTATTACACTGATGACTTATCAGTTTCAGTAATCAATAATCATTCATTAATTTCATTAATATAATTATAACAAGAATACAATTTGATCCGCTAATCGTCGCTGTTAGTCCACATGTCCGTGCAACTACATACATTTTCCTACATTAGAAAGAGTTTTTAGAAATAATATTACAATGCACAGATGAGTTATACGCATTTAAACTAAAATATAATTAGTTTTGTATTAACATGGACAATTATGGACATACCTATCAAGTTCATTCTTATTAGTGCTGAAGAAGTAATTGATGTAATTACTAAAAAAAAAAAATACTTTTTGTACCATAAATTATAATTGTTTGTGGTTTTGAAATAAAATTTATTAAAAATATATGTTTTGTTATTTATTAGTTAAATGTGCAGATATCTAGGTTTAAATTTTTTTTTACTGATCCCCTCCCTTACAAAAATTATGTATACTCTATACTGGTGCTATAAATATATTTGAAACATTTCGAAAAACGAAAATCATTAGTTCCAGTTACTTTTGATAAGCACTCTAAATATCTATAACAACTACAAAAAGTATCACTCTTTATCACATAAATATAAATTATATAATAGGTATAGGTAGCTGAATAATTGAATGTAGTCTGAGACGCACAAAAAACAAAAACAAACACTATATCAAAATACTTATATCTATTGCATTATTTTCCACGATCTGTTATCCATGTTAAAGAGTTCAATGACCGCAAATTTAGCGTAAAACGATAAGCCTATATTATAATACCAGCAATTCATAAATTCGTAATATATAAGTATAAAAAAAACTCGAACTTTGAGTGTTCGAAAATTGCAACAATATTTCATGCTCTTATCTCAGCCTGAAGTGTTATAAAAGTGCTTATACACAATACACAATACATATTTCAGCTATAACATATGATTCATATAGATTAACAGCGTCGTCGATGATGGCAATTTCTAATATTAATAGGCACTCGACCGGTTTAAAAACGGCGCCCTAGTACGATTCGCACACCACTAAACCGATCGCACCGTAACGCTAACCATATACGCATCAATCGAACCGGAACTAGTTTAATATCCGTCGATCACAATCGGAAAACACGATTTTGCCTACCTCGCCGACTGTCGCAATTTTTTTTTAATTTCTCGCCGGAAATCGTCATATCGCGAGTCCACATAATTTAGGTCGTAGTGTCGTATTACTGCGGGTAACATGCGTACCGGAATGCGGTTGGTCTCTGGCACTGCTGCTGCAGTGATGATCTTCGCGTTGGCTGGGTGGCCGGGGCCCGTTCCCTCGGGATGCGCCAGGATATTGGCCGTGGAGACGGTTGGTGGCAGGAGCCACTGGAACTTCATGAGTGGCATTATCAGGGCACTGGTGGACAACGGACATACGGTCACCGCGTTCACACCCTTCTTGGACGGCGACCGCGAGAATTACACGGAAGTGGACATATCCAACGGGTTTCCGGTGGGCCTGGACCTGGACCTGGTCGGCCTCCTGGACCACTTCCGCAACCCGCTGTGGACGTACGGCTCTTTCGTGGAAATGGGTCGGTCGCAGTGTGACGTGGTCTACGGCAGCGACGAGATGAAAAAACTGCTGCAGGACCGGCCACAGTCGTCGCCCGCGGCCTTTGACGCTGTGCTCATCGAGTCGTTTTGGTCCGAGTGCATGTCGTACGTGGCCGCCCGGCTCGGGGTGCCGCTTATCTACGTCACGCCGCTGCCCCTAATCGCCTTCATGGAGCGCACCATCACCGGTCACGTGTCCAACCCCGCCGCCGTTTCCAACCTGATGACCGCGCATGCCGTCCCCGAGACGTTCTTGGAAAGGCTGAGGAACGCGGCGTTACTGGTCTACGGTTCGGTTGCCCAGCGGTACATGGAGCTCGTGCTCAAGTACACCGAACCGCCCAAGGAGTACGATCTACTCGACCCCGTGCCACCGTCTTTGGTGTTCGTCAACAGACATTTCATTACCGACGCCCCGAGTCCGGTGCCCAGGAACGTCGTCGATGTGGGCGGAATACATCTGAAAGCAGCCAAGAGTTTGCCAAAAGTGAGAAATCACTAATTAAAAATAATTGTCCAATACTATTATTGGTATACGAAATCGGCGATCGACGATCATAATAATGTTATTATATATGTTATTATTGGTGGTATTAGGGACTTGTTTATTTTAATAGCAATCTAATTTTCAACAATTAACTCAACCGTATAATTTAGCATACAAATTCTAATTATATCCTGATAAAAAACATTGAAATAATCTTCAGATAAGTACGTATTTTTCAACTTTTGAGTTCCCTGAAAGGCCTAAGCTGCGTCAAAATACGTTAACTTTATGTCTTAAAGTTTTGTCTTCTTTCTTCTAGAAATCGTCGCATGTAATTGAATGCTACCATCAAATCCTGATTACATATATAATAGTGTCCAGCATAAATAATAATACATAAGTCAAAATAGATTGCAAAAACAATGTTCAGTGGTCACTATCCAGTATACTACTGAAATTATATTTTCATTTTGATAATGCAGAGTTAATTTAAATATAATCAATGCATTTGTATTAGTCTGAAGATTATTTTTTCTATAAAATATAACAATAGACAATTATACTGACTATACACTGACTAATATATTATACTGTTTAAATTATCTATATAAAAGTTAAAAGGTATATTTTTACCTTCAATTCTTCAACATCCAACATTATTATAAATGAATTATATTTTAAGTTTAGTAAGGCTAAAAATAAATATAATTTTAAGGACAGAATAGAACATTAATTTTAAATATCTGTATCCTCTATTCTATACCTACTTCTACGTTTATAGACATATCGGCCTATATTGTACAGGTATAATAGTTTAAATAATAATTAAAAATATTTAATTTGTATAAAATGTTGTAATCAAGTATTTCAATTTGTATCTAAAATATTATTTAAAATTGATATTAACAGAGGAGTAACACTGTCTCGCCATTCAAGCTTCTAACAATTATTATGTAATATCATCATAATATTAGCTAAGGCCTAAGACACTAATTTGTTGATTGATAGATTTTTTTGTTTTATATTCCTAAATAAATATAATTTTTTTTGATTTCAGGATGTATTAGAATTCATTGAACAGTCGCCTCATGGAGTAATTTATTTCAGTTTTGGTTCAACCGTAAAAATGTCTACAATACCGGAAAGCGTAAAAAAAGCATTGATAAAGGCGCTTGCGAGAGTCCCACAAAGAGTTTTGTTGAAATACGAAGATGAAATGGAAGACAAACCAAAAAACATGATGACCAAAAAATGGCTTCCCCAACGAGATATACTTTGTAAATACTAAAATATATAATATCACATTAATTTCTTAATATCATTATCACATGAACTCAAATCACCGAGGTCACAAATAATAAATTTGGTTAACACCTATTAAATGATAAAACGTTTTACACTTTTTGTATCCGTTGTTACAGTGCACCCCAATGTGAAACTTTTCATCAGCCACGGAGGTATATCTGGGCTATACGAAACCGTGGACGCTGGTGTCCCGGTCCTCGGATTTCCTTTGGTCGGCGACCAGGCGAGAAATATTGACAACCTGGTCAACGCCGACATGGCAATTTCGATGGACCTACTGTCCGTCACCGAAAATTCGTTCTTAAACAATGTCTTGGAACTCCTCAACAACGAAAAGTAAGTTAAAATATTAAAAACGTCCACGATTAATTAAATTTATGAACTACCGCTTGTTTCTGTAATAAAAATAAAGACCGAATTTGAAAGCAAAAAAAGGGGGAGTAGTCTTAAATAGCCTAAACTGCTCTGCTGAGTATACACTATACAATTTACTGAAATGCATACGGGTGTAAGGCGTAAGCCATGCGGGTCAGTCAACGTACCTACCATTTTGAAAACAATTTTAAATGTTTGAAAAATTTCTTAAGTGTATAACAGTTGACCAAATATTGGACAACGCGTAGGTATATTTGTATTTTTTTTTATACTGAAAATTAATGTTTGTTCTTTTTTTATTGACTCAACTCTCTGTTTACTCAAACTACTAAACATTGTTTACTTACCACCAAAATGCATACATATAAGTTTCAAGTGTTATACTTCGTTTAAATATCTAATCTCGTCATAATATAAACTTCAAATACTTATAAAAAAATCGGTTCTATACTTAGGTATCTTTAATATTTTAAAATAGACAACTTAAGTGGAACCTTATATTAAATTTTCAAGTTTTTTGACCCAGTGAAATATTTTTTATCGACACTAATAGAAAAAAACTAAAAATATATACAACGTTTATCGTTTATATATAATTCAAAAAGTGTAAAAATATTGTTTAAATTATACCATGTAAATAAAACATACATTATTCAACATTTAAATATCAGAGGTAGGTGTCCAACCCACGGTTCGCGGTAGATTTTAATGAGGTCCAACGTCAATTTCAAATCGATCAACTAATTTATTATAATATATATTATTATGAAAAAAAATATTATATTAAAAATATTAAATTAAAAACATATTTAAATTAAATTAACCTTAAATAGATTGTACATAATAGGTGCCTATATATGAATGTTATAATCGTTGTTGTAATCGGACAGTGATAACATGGCACACCTTTTTGGTAGCACAACTGCGACTTTTATTGGTAGATCAATGAAATAATATTTTATACCTTTTTATTATTTTATTAATATTGAATGATTTTTTATCGTTTATCCTCATTTTTCATATCGTCGTATACAAGTATAGCTATCGTAGGCTCAAATATAGAGGGTCGTCTTTAGAGGCTAAGCTTTTTCCTAAAAAAAATCTCGAACGCTATTTGCGGCTTTATGATAGCAATAAAGATATTAAATACGATATAGCGGTTTACGGAGCCTATATTCTTCTGTAAATAATTATTAACATTCTAAATTGTTGGGTAAGCCGTCTTCGAATTCTGTTGTTCGTAATAATGTTTAATATTAGTGTTCATAATCGAAAACTTTAAACTTATTATTTCTGAAAAGAACAAAAATAACTAAATCATTTTATATAGGTACTATTTTTTTAATAAGACAACGCAGGGATGGATTAATTAAATGGGAATGTCCAAATAAAAATTGTAATTCCAATAAAATTAATCGACAATAAGTTCATATGTATCCTATATATTAAACAATATATTTACGAATAATTAATATTTTTTTTTAACAATTACATTTTTAAAGCAGTTGACAAAACATTTTATTTTTTAATGTTTATCTATGTAAAATTATGCAATTTATGAATAATTTATATTTATTAATAAATTAATTTAATTTATTAATTTATAAAAATATATAAATTTAATATTATAATATTTTGTAATGGTTCACAAATCAATGTGGCAACGTTAAATAAAAATTAGCGAGTAAAAACGTTTGTAATCATGTTATTCAAAAAGATGAGGCCGATAAGAATTAAAGACCAATATTCGGGGAGATAAATTTCAAATTCCATATTAGTTTTATTATTATTTTTAAAAAAATATCTTCTTTAAAATTTAAATAAATGTATTTTTCCCCATGTCATTATAAATTAAATGTATTATTATAAAATATATAAGTATTTGACCCATGTCTTTTACTCACATAATGTGGCCCCGACTTCCCAAAAGGTTGGACTCCTCTAATTTAAAGATATAACGGTTATTTGTTTTAAATTACAACTGGTTTTTTTGTTAACATGCCAGTTTTCTATATTTTTTTTTTTTTTGTTTTTTCCAATTGTTAAAAAAAGTACTTAGAATTAATTTCTTCTGGTCTCTTAAAGTAGCAATTCAATTCACTTCTTCTCTTCCAGAAAATATATGGAAGATGAATATCTTAGCATTTTATTGCTCAATAAAGTGATGACAGACACAAAATAAAACACTCATCATTGTGAAATCAATCTAAAATTCTAAAATACACTCATATTATTTTTTAAAAATGCAACATTTCAAAAATATTTCTTTAAAAAATACCAATTTATTAATTAGCACCTACTTATTTAATCGTTTAACCTTCAAAAAAATAGTTACCAATATAATATAGTACTTTCTTTTCAGTAATCATTTTAAAAAATACATGATGTAATATGTTTAAAATATTTAAGAAACCATACTAACTTAGGGTAAATAGTTTATTTGTATAGACACTTTGCACACAATGTTAAGTAAACATGGATTTGGAAATTTAGAAATTTAAAACATTTTTGGCTTTCTTGAATCGATTGGTCTGCTTGTAATGTGTTATTTGTATTTTGAAAAACTATTTACCAAACCGTTTTCTTAAATTTAATGATAATGATTATAGTATACCTCATCCTATTCCTCTCAACGACACCAGTAGTCATCAGATCACTACACATGCAACTATTAATTTTATTATGCAGAAATATGCAATTAATATTATTCATCCTAGTTGTATAAATGCAAAAATATTGTCAAAGTAATTTTATCATTTTAGAATATTTTACAAATTATTAAGCGTATTAATTCTTAATCAGAATCTTTAGAAGTCAATCATAATATTATATAATAATATGCATTAATCCTAATTACTGTTATTTTTATTCTTGTACTTACGTATAGATATTCAATGAGCGCTTAAAACGCCATGAAAATATTCAAGGATCGACCTATGTCACCGGAGTCGTTGGTCGTTTACTGGACGGAGTACGTCCTACGTCACCGTGGAGCATCGCACTTGAAGTCTCCGGCGCTCAATCTGTCGTGGTACCAATATTACCTATTGGACGTGATGGGTTTCACCATCGCTTGCATATTCCTCGTCGTTTTTATAATCTACAATATTTTTAAATACGCTGCATGTACAATACTTTTGAATCGTTCACGAAACGTCAAACCGAAATTTGAATAATTTTGATAATTTGAATCCATATAATAATATTAACATGGTTTCAATTTCCACGATCTCGTATTAGGTGTTATAGTTCCCTATTTTTAAAATGTATATTTAATTAATAATTACAATTATATTATTCTTCGGAGTTCAGACTACCTGCGGTGCGGCACGCCTGCAAGCTTTCGAACGTTAGGTTTCAATATGCCGTATTGACTTGTTTTTTAAGACACATTTTTTAGACCGTTGCAAAGCTATGATTTTCACAATTTTAATTTGTATGGTATTGCACTATTGATATTAAATTATTAATCCCGAGTAATTATATTTTAACTTGATTTTTGAAATGCCTTAACAGTAAATCTGCGAATTTTTATGTTTACCGATTAATCAAATGTTATGTTTTAAAATTTCTAAAAATAAATGAGATATTATGTTTATTACTGTAAACCACGACCTAGAATATACCTATTATTTTGTGTACAATTTGTATTCTATTTTGTATATAAGTGATTTGGAATTCCTAATTTTTTTTAACATGTAACTGTTTGTGATATTGCATAATAGATATATTAATATTTAATATAATATTCGCTTTGAACCCTAAAGTAAGTTTTATTAAATTTGTATGCATTTAAATATATTTTAGATTAATTAAATTCATTATATTATTTGGTTCACTAATTTTATCACCATATACTATATTAATTCAAGATCCATTGTAGTAAAAGAAAATTGATACCTACTTAATTGTTTTTCACCTTATACCTTTTATACCATTTGTTCTAAAAAATATTACAATATTTACAAATTACAAGTTTGAAATACATTATAACAAATCTGGGCATAAACGAGTTAAGTAAAAGTAAAAGTTAAGTTAATTTAACTTTTTTAAATTTAATTTTCATCAACTTCATTTTTAACTTGACTGATTTTTATTGATATAAATTTAATAAATAATGAGTTACTTTTAATCAAATCCAAATTAATTTATAAATAATTAAATAATAAATATAATAAAACCATTATTGATAATGCATATTGCATAAACATTTACTTTTATTGTTTTAAACCATATTACTGTCTATTTAAGTATTAAAAAAAAGAAATAAACAAATAACTTAAATTAAATTAATTAATTAATTGTAAGTGTTGCGCCGCGACCGCTCCTACGAGGGCGGCGGTTGTCGGCCACGACTTGCGGAGTGTTGGAATATACAAGGTACCTCACGGTGTGAAAATATCAATAATACAAAATACAAATTATGATACAATAAACTGACGCCGTGCGCCAGACATAATATATTAATCGCAACACAGCGTATATAACAATGACGAATGATAATAAATAATAATGTGCGGGCCCGTATTATTCTTAATAATTAAATCACAACTTATTTGTCTGAATACATACAATATAAAATATATATAATAATTAATAACAATAAATGAGAACAAAAAGTATGACCTGTACTGCTGTCTGCAACTCGGCAAAGCCACGCTGTAGTATGGACTGGTAAGGCGACCGTGGTGGCACGTATGGAGAAAGTATGATGGCAGTGTCACAATAAATAGATCATCGATATTCGATCTAAATGACGGATGGGACGCACACGTCAAGCCCCGACTGTCTCGGGACTTACGACGATTGTCGCGTACACCACGTAAAAGAAAATGGACAATTATACGAACGACCAGAAATAAGGTCGGTTGACCACGCGGTTGACAAAAGAAAAAACAAATGTGGCGAACAGGCGAGCGAACTGGACCCACCAGGTTCGGCCGTTGGCAAAAGACAAAACTTCGCAAGCGGACGGACGAAGGTTGGAGTGGACATCGTCGGCCACGGATGTGTAGAGGGGGGATGATCTGTCGCGGACACTCCACACCGATCGCGGAGACTTGTAAAGCCTTTGGGCGATGTGCTGATTCGGCGGGAAAATCAGCCGCGTTCGAACAGTAAGTTTCCATTTAACTTTCAACTTAACTGAGTTTCAAAAAAAATTTGCAAAATTATAAAAAATATGACATGTAAATCAAAATATACTTAATTATATAACAAAATAATTTATTTAGATGTCTTGCCAAGGTAAATCAACAATAATATTGTTTTTTTTTCTACTTGAAAACTTATTCAGAGAGGGTGGTATTAGGCATATCAAAGACTAACAACCTAACCTTTTAGGTTATTATCAGGAATAATTGTTCAACATTTCAGAAAAGTTAGTTCTAGAATTCCCGCATGGACGCCTAGTGACTAGTGGTGGTAAAACCATGTTTCTATATTCGATATCGATACATATTATTACATATCTGTTACAACTACTAATACTGTCATTTCCAGGTTTTATTATAATATTATATTAGTCCGTGTCACGATGAAAAAATGAAAAATATCTTTAATCGCGGTTCGTGTTCTTGTCTTATTGATAATCTAACTACCCATACAGGCCTACAGCTAATTATCGTGTATTAGTAATAAGTAATAACTACTAATAAGTCTTCAGTATTCAGTAATCACTGTATGGGTATAAAAATAAATACGCTACTCAGTATTGTACTAGCCTATACTTCGACTTCGACTAAAATATAAAGACGCGGTTAGGTTAAACTAACGCGACCATTTTCGAGTTTGTACAATCTGGTATCAGTCTACATTTTCCGTATAGTACTGTTAGCTTTTTGAACACATAAAATAATAATAGTTCTTTGGTGTAATAACATGAACAATTTTAGGTACGAATATTTTAATTTTTCCTATATGAAAACAAAAAAACTTTTTTTAACTTAACTTGAGTTAAAAAGTTAATATTACATTTTGGTTAATTCTTAACTTAGTTTAATTGATAGAACATTTTGAATTAACTTTTAACTATTAACTTGATTTAAATTTAAATTTAACTTAACTTAACTGAGTTAAAAAATATAATTAACTTGCCCAGCCTTGGCAATATGTAATGTGTTATTGAAATTAGTCTGTGAGAGAGTTAAAGTTTTTTGTTGACAGAACACAACAATAATTATTTAATTTAAATATGATATACCGTTTAGTGATGTATTTCAAAAATAAAGTAGTGGACGACATCACAAAATATTATAAAATTATAATATACAATATATTATCATAATTAGTTGACAGCTGTTTACTGATCAAGTACCTACATAGCACTAGGGAATTTATAGCAACCACTTTAAGTTAGTTTCCCTGAGTAATTAATTTCACAAATTTCGTGTAAATATTGTGGTTTAAATTTTACATTTCATTTAAGAACTTGTTTTGATATATTTTTAATATTTTAATCTCTTTTATAGGTTTATACTCTACAAACACTGCCACGGCGACACCACTAAGACAATTTAATTTTAGCGCCATTGTGCGTACAGCGTGTTTGTGGGATTTTTAAGTTTAAACTGTGTAAGCAAATTCACGTTTTAAAAAAGAAAACTTATAGCTTGTTTGATTAATGATCATGATAATCATTGCTGTCAACTTTTTATTGATTTACAATACAATTGTTGTTATTTATCTGTTTTATTTTAATTCATCAAAATATATTTTTTTAATGAAGTTGGAATTCATTATTTTTGAATGGGTTAAAATCCTCTAAGGGTCTTTGTCTCATGAATTATTTTAGCTCTCTCAAACTTGAAAACTAATGTGTTCAAATGTTTTAATATTGCACTGCAACTGAAATTCGGGATGGTGAACAATTTATATTGAATGCTAAATTTCAATAAATTTCATATACAAAATTAAAGTAGGTATCTAAGTATCATACTAACTGTGTATATTTTATAAACTTACCTTGTGTTATGTATACTATGTATTTATGTATAAGTATTGCGTGCATTACGCTTTTACTATTTTAGCTAAACTTGTATAAATCAATAAACGATGGCAACAGAGAAATAACATTGTTTACACAAAGCTTCCTCTTCTGTCGGTTGAACAGGAAAAAAAGGTAACTTAGTAGGCAAGATATAGAATTTATGGACTTAATAGGCATTACTTAAAGTTATTATTTCACGCAGAAATATTTAATAACGAATTTTGAGAAAATTAGTATTCTTCAAAAATAAAATATAGTTTCCAATAATTCCTGCAAAATGTAACATTATTAAATGTTAGGAATATTATGTACTCGTAGGTTGTGGGTATGTTGGTTTTTAATAATTTATAAAATCATTTTTTTTAAACTTAAAATAAAAAAAAGTCGATTAAGTTACTAAAAGTTATAAAAACTTACATTAATTTTGTCACTTTCTATTAAAATATGCTTGAAAGTTTCATTAATATTTTTATCTAATATCTACTCATTTAAAATTCTATCAACTATATATATAGGCAGAAATATAAAATCGGAGGGGCTTGAACCTTGAAAAAATTTTTTAATTCACTGTAAAATTAACAATTGATATTTAATATTAGGTTCTCACTTGAGGAGTTTCAGCCATGCACTGCTCGCACCAATGGCTTCGGAATGATGAGGTACTTTAAATATTTTTGCACTGGGTCCTCAAAATTATAATTTTGGATCTAGCTTTTCAAGTCATCTGATCGAACATAACTTGGTGTCAATATAATAAATCATTACACGCACCGCACACCATAGTTATCGTCATGGTTGTCACTTGTCACCATGGATACGGACATCACGTTGAAAGACTATTAGCCCCACTTTACGTTGGTGTCCTGACGACGGGTATTAACGTTGTGTGTTGGTCGTCACGTCACCATGTCGTCTTCGGGATCTACAGTCAGTGATACAGTAGATTATCCAGACTACGTGCGCGAGTGCCTTAAGTATGTGCCAATATACAGTAAAGGAGCATTTTCGTGTTCTTCGTCGGGTGACGACGATGACTGCAGCTACGACGAGGACGTGAAACGGATCTTGGCAGAACACAACGAACCCGAGCCGAGAGATTGCGAGGCATCGGGATTTTCATCATCTTACGAGGCGGCGGTGTCGGCAATGGAAACGAACTTGTCACTCGCCACTTCCGATCAGTATGAGCACTGGGACGAAGCACTCGGAGACGCGGTCGTGGTGTACCCGCCACTTGGCGTCAGTCGTTTCGCCTCTGGGATGACGACGAAGAACCGAAAACTGCTTATCCTTGGCGATGAAACGGATGTGCAATCGGACCAGAGTGGAAGTCCATCGTCATCAGCTCAGCTGCTCAGAAAATGCCTGGAAGGTGCGCTTTACGGACAAGACACCGAGGAGTTCACGGTGGCACAGCCCTATTGCGCCGCAAACAAAAACCTGGATTTTGGCAAGTCCAAAATGTCACCTGGAGCCGTGCATGACTCTAGGAAGAGGGTGGAGAACTGGATGAGTAAATACTACGTCGTTGACATTGGCCCGCCGGGTATAGCGAAAGGACATTAATCTTGCACGTTGAATATCGTGCGTGTGTGTGAGTGCTAATTTCAGTGGCACATTTGTGCATTGTGCACTGTGTGCATTTTTGTCTACCATAAAATACAGATATAGATCAGTATCATCCGTATAGATTTATGCCATACCCAGTGCTTGAAATGGAAAAATAAATAGGACTCTTAGACTAAAAAAAAAATCCATTTCACTTAAAACTGTTGAACTCGAGCTATAGCAATAACTTTAAGTTTTATAATTATTAATTTGTAATGAGTACAAAATAAGGGTTTGAATATTAAAAAATGAAAATCAGTAATTGAGTCAAGTATGTATTATTTTATTTATTACTCATTTTTATCTAATGAATTATAAAAATGAAATATTAAAAAAATATTGTAAAATAAATTAATTTGTCTTACCTTTATCAAAAATGTAGTGAGTCATTTAATGATTTTACTAGATACCTACACAAAATATTTATTGTATAAAAGATTAATAACAAGGTAAGAATTAAATAAAATATAAAATGAAATAAAAATATTTGTGTTATGAAACAAAACTCGAGATTTTAAATAACAAGTAGGATAATACAACGTTAATTATTACCAAACCTATAAAATATTAAAAAATAAAATATGGAACATGATATGCTGTAGTAGAAATGAGACTAAGCCGGCAAAGCCACGGTTGAGGATTGGTAGATCTATTACTGAGCATTTTTTATTATGTTATTATTAAATACAAGCTGGTTCCGTGCACTTCGTTGCTCCTTAAAAATGCTAACTCTGTATGAGACTCGCTTGTGATAATGCCAGCAGTCTATTATCGTTTAATCCTTAATCTTTATAAATAATATGTTTTATTTTTATTTTGGTCGATGATGAGCGTCGATGAGCGTCGATGAGCGGCTAAGCACTTTAGCTCACAGTTGCGCCAACTTAGCTACCCAGTGTACGAAAATTCAACTAGATACATGCTTACACGAGTTACACCTGATCTGCCCGATCTACCCTCAAGCTTAACAAATTTAATACAAGATTCCTCTTAAGTTTTCCTACATTTAACAACAAAAAAAGTTTACCGAGAAGTCAAATTAATTTTTTACAAGAGTTTGATGTAAGATATAAGATATTCACCAGCAAATTAACGAATTCTCATACAACGATTTTCTATTTTGTTGTTTATCAAATCTACTATTCGTAGGTATTTTAAATTTTCATCAAATGTTTATTATATCATTTCCTATACATTATAAAATGTTCAAAATATTTTGATTCTTTTTAAGTTATTAATAGACATTTTCATTTTTCAAGTTTTTTATTCCATAAATGTCAATAAAATTATATTCGTTGTGTCAAGAAACTTGAAAATGTAATACAAGATTTCTCATAAATAGTTATAATAGCAGTTGAGAAATATTTAAGATCCAGGAAGATTTTTTTATAAGTATTTGAAGTTTAAATTTTAACATAATGATCAAAATCTTTATTAAAATTATTTTGTAGTTAAAAATTATAAAATGTTCAATTTGTATAGCCAAAGATTTAAAATTTAAAACAACGATTCTCATAAATATTTCATACTGTAACTAAAAATGTATAGCATAGTTATTTTTTACAAACATTTGAAGTTCAGACAAAATTACAATATATTACTCCAAGAATAATGATTTTAGTTATTTTGTTGTAATTTAAAAATATTATTTGTGGGTATATGAAACTTTTAGAGTAGGTATATAACTATAATTTATAAACATAATGACATACTCAAATCTAATAATTTTTTTGGCCAAAATTAATTTAACCTACTTTATTACTGATGACTAATAGTAAAATAAAATACTTTAATCACAATAATACCATCAAATATGAATTATGAATAAAACAACATAATACAATAATTCATGTAAAAAGCAAGTATCAGTATGTTTTCGTAAATTCGATGCTAATTTAGATGTATTTGAATATTCTCAACTATTCTCCGACCGTTTACCTTGAATTCTGATGTTCTAATTCAATTTGAACTTCCAATGACAAACTGTCATGGTCAGTGGTATGACGTTAATGTAAATGTCAATGCCCATATTACTATTATTAAGAATGGGTGATTAAAGATTTTATACACTTTTTGACTTTTTTGTAATGGGGGTGGAGGAGCTTTTTGCGAGAACATCTAGACCCAATTATTTTTTTAAATCTTGGCACCTATGTAACTACTTATTTACTTTTTCGATGATAATATTATAAATTATACCACAGAAAGTGCACTGCGATCTGCAGACCTATAGTGACTAATATAGTTTAATATTTATGAATTACAAAAATTACCAATATATAAGTAATATCATTATCATACACAATACACATAGACACGTAGTATAGACAATAGACTATAGACTGTAGTTAATTTAGAGTCCTAATCGAGGTTGGTGGTGTAATGTTATGACTTTATGTCTTTATGACTCATATAAAAATCGAATATGTTTTAGTTTCAGTCACATATTTAGACTCGTGTCGACTGTCTTTGGACTTTGTAACCTGATTTAGGCCAGATCGCATCTATAAAGTGATAATATTAATAAATAGGCACCTTAAACACAATATAATTTCATTTAAAATGATAAATAGAGTGACTAAACGTAATTAAGATTACTAAGGTACCCACTAGATAAGTATAAAGTGCTTACCTATGTGACTTCATCTATTCACAGTTTAATCACACATAATTACTATAAAGTAACTAACATTTATTTTAGATAGGTACACCATTTACCTATTTTTTTTTATAAATATGGCAATTCATGTGCGGTTAGGCCCATCGGGAAATCGGGATTTTCTCGGTAGAGCCCCATCAATATTATACTCCCCAATCCCAAAAAAATTTTTAAAAAAATAATTATATAAAAGTAAATTTTTATAATACTGGCTGGTGCCCTGGCGGCTGTACAGTATTAAATATTAATGCGTATTTGTGATATTCGTATACTCCATTAGAGCCTAGGGCCTAGGGGCCTCAGTATAAACTCGTCGATACCCGTATAAATATATAATATGTATTTTGTTGTATGTACAACTGTGCTAAAATTAAATAATATTGTATACAATGTATGTATAAATAAATATAATAATAATTAATTTTTCGATTAGTCAGAGCTAAGTATGACGACGTATCTACTATCTACGTTTATATAATCTTTGTATCGTAATACATTCGATTTTTTCTATTTTTAAACAATGCGTATTAATATAAATGTCTAAAATATCATAAATATCTCTTACATCAACAATAATAACATTAATAAACAGTATAAATTACGAAGTAAGCAAGTACAATAATATCATTTACCTATTCTTATTGTTTACTCTACGCAATATGCCATATGGTATTATCACGGATTATATTTAATATAATCTGTGGTACCTATTATTTTAAATTTTATCAGGTGTTATTATTTTTATTTTACTTTTCCTATTGGCTATTGTGATTTGTGATAGTGGCTGTTTGCTAATTGATTAAACACTTTTAATTTATTAAATAATATATATTATATGGCAACTATTAATTATGTGTAAACGAAATTACAAAAGTGGGCCTTCAAAAAGAAAAAGAATGGATCCAGATTTGTTAAGTAAATGTACCAACGATAAAACTTAAAAGAAATTAAATTTTTTTGTATGCAATACATGGGCGCTAGGTATATGTGGCCCTAATAATTATATCCCGGTAAAAAAGTACCTATCTGCCCATGCATGGCATTGCAGGTAATTAATTTTGAAATAACTAAACGAAACCTTCTTTTGAATACTGTTTGTGTAATGTCTGTTTTAATTGTATACACAATTTTAGTTTTTACACATACTACACTTCCATATAGGTATTTTTTTAGAATCTAGGAAAAAAACTACATGGAAAAAAACAACATCGAAATAAACGACAAATGCATTTTACTTGTAAATCCCAAATATTAGTTTTAAGTCAATTATCAAATAAGGATAACGAAGTCCCCCTCCCCCAAAAAAAAATAATTAAATTATGATATCATCAATTATTGACAATCGCAATTGAAATATAATATTTTTAATGCATTACACCTGCCATCCCGCCATCCCGGGAAACTCTGATCTCTATTATTATCATTATAGTTGTGACGTCACTCGTCGAAACTATATAAAATGTACCTTTATCTATTCTGTGGTACCTAGGCATAAAATATTACAGACGGAACCGGAAACATCTAACGAATTACAATTACATATTTTAAATAACAATAATATGACAATTGAAAATTAAAAACACGCCACCGGTGGCCTAAAACTCCATACGGTGGATTCAGTTATGAGACGTGGTCACCCTGCGAGTAATATCAGCAACGACGATCGGATTATCGGAATAATAAATAATAATATTATTATTATTATTTAACATCTTAGCGATTGCCGAATGCCGATTAGTCATTCTCGTTATACGGTGTTCCGTATTTGCGAAAAACAAAAACAACCCAACCGGTTGTATGGTTGAAAGACAAGTTGGTGAGTCATACCTCAACACCATCTCCACATTCTATAATTATGCTCAAATGAATAAAGATAACAAAACATTTTAACATATTATATAGTACATTAAAACGATTCGTATCAATTGTGTCGCAACTCGCAGTACGACTGAGTTGAAGGTTGTTTCTTAGTTTCGTTCTAATCTGTATTCTGTGCTGTCCCAGAAAATTTCGAACTTGGAGTGTACATTACGAGCAAATAATAAAACATTTCAGTAAGTATGTGTTGTCTGGTCTTTGATTTTGTTAAGAAAAAAAGCAGATTTTCTTCTAAAATCCATATTAACGTCTAGGTACCTATGGTGTCATAAATCATAATGCGTAAATATTGTCTATTTAGTATTAATTCACCTCAACTTAAATATTATTGAAATCCACTAAATAAGGAAGTAGGTAGTCAAAATTAGTATTTAAATCACCGATTTTATGAAATCTAGAATTGTATCTTATTATTTTTATTTTAAACAAAAGCAAAGAAAAATCTAGTAAAATATTAAGTTATAAATTCTTATGACAAGTACCTATGTATAGTAAAAAAAAAATGTCTTTAGTAACAGTGGAGTAATATTTTTTTCTTATTTTAGATCCTACAATTTGTTTTTAGTTTATGCGTTATAATAAATAAATCATTTTTATATAATTATAAATCATAATCAATATTAATAAATATAATAGATTTGTTTTTCTTGGGACCTGCTTTCACTGTGATGTATGCAACTGAGTATGTCATATATTATGCAGATTTAAATGGACGCCTCAAATATGTATAGATTAAAATTTCTCATAGCTTGCTTCTTAATGAATAAAATATCAATAAAAGCCTCTACGATGCCTTAGATAATAATCTTAACTTTAAATTTTATCATGGGCCAATACACACTAATTTTTATAATAACAGACACTAATATGGATTATTGTAAACTTTAAATTTACCATATTGTATGTTTGTAAGACAGATAAGCATGCAGATGTGGCATCCTCTTAAAGAAACACATTTTATTTTAATAATCTCTGATTTTACTATTAATTCTAGGAATTTTGAATATTGTTGGTATTAACAATTCAATTTAAACAGTGTATATGATGGAGTCAGAATTGAAAAATCAGAATGATTTATTACAGCAATTAAAATCCTTACGCGCCGAAAAAGAATTATTAGAAAAGCATGTATTTGTACTTAATGAGTGTTTATCTTTGGAAGAATTAAAAGCTAAAATATCTAATCTGGAAAAAAAAAAAGAGATGATAGTATCATTAGAAAATGTAATTGGAAGATTGCGTGCTGAGATTGAACCTCTAAAGTATTTGAAGTCTATTTTGAAAACTAAATTAGGTGATGAGTATAAAATTCAATCGAATAACATTGGGTCAGAGATAGATACTGTTTTGGAAGCGCATGCTGAGATTGAGCCACTAAAGCATTTGAATACTATATTGAAAACCAAGTCAGATGTTGAGAATAAAATTCAATCAACTAATATTGAGCCAGAATTTTGTACTGGTTTAGAATCTTTTACTTATTATCATCCTAAATTTAACACGGAATTGGAAAATAGTTCATCTATTGATTTTCAAAAAGTAAAACCGGCTGTATTAAAAAATTTTATTTCTGAAAATGCACAAAACATTTCTACTGATTCAGACAAAACTAATTTGGTTTTGAACCCTGAATTAAAAAATGTTTTTGACACATTCCAAACACCAATACCATCTAAATCGAATTCAGTATCAACTGCAAATGATGGCAGTCTTGATGAATGTATACAACTATTGGATCAATATGATGTAGTTACTGATCAAGAAATATTAAATTTCCCTACAGAAGAAGTCAGTATAGTTATATATTTTATTAACAGTTTTAAAATTCGAGTTTTAATATTGTATTTTTTCAGAATGATTTGAAAAGTCAAAGTGTTGATGAAAAACCTACTAATATTACTATTGCTATTGAAAATAAAATACCGGACACACAATTAAAAGAAAATACTACTCATTATTTTGATGCTGGAGGCATTGTAATATCTAAAACGACTAAAACCCATACACCTATACAAGTAAAGCTTTTTTTTGCTCATCACTATTTAAAAAAATGTTATTGTAATGCATTTTTTTTTTAACATAATATTTATCAATTTATCATTTTTATTTTAATAGAAAGATGTAGAAATGTGTTTGAACAATTCAGTTGATTCTGCCTCTGTAACATATGAAAATGAGAGTAGTGAACTTCATGAGGCTAGTACATCTCAACCGAGATCTCAACCAACTCTAAACAAAGAGAGTTCATGTTCAGATTCCAATGTTAGTATTGGTGATTTATTACTAAAAATACCACATTTGTTATTGCAACAAGGAATTGATTATATTCAAGTAAGTCCATATTATTAAGAATTTTATATTTATTTATCAATAATTAGTGAAATAATGAAATGAAATATTTATCTAATAAAGAGGACGCTACACTCACATGCGCAGTCTCCTTCTTACAAACGCATAACATGGAAAATTATACGTTTTGAATATTTAACTATGTTATGATTAATATTAGAGCTAATTGACCTATTATCAAATTTAGAAATAAGAATATTATCTAGTGAACCTCAGGTTTTGAATAGCAAGTTATGAATATTAAAAGACTTATAACTTGCTTTTTAAGACGGAGACTGCATATGTCATGTGTCCTTTTAAGCTATAACATAATTTACCTATTACATATCCTTAATTAAGTCAATTTACGAGTAAAGCAGAACTTCTTTTTGTAAATAAAATAATCAAACAAATGGTAGAAAAATATTACTTTTTGTCAGTATAATTTTAATTTTGTTATCAAATATAACAGGATGAAAAAGACGTGAAACAGTCTTTGAAAAATGAAAATATTAATTCAAATCAATCTAAAGAGAATAATAAACGCTACAAGAAAATTGAATTGAAGACAATTGAAAAAGAAGTGAATAAATTCATAAATGACTATGCAAATGTATTTCAAAACAATTCACAAGTATGAAAGTCTATTTTTAAATTTTTTTTTTTATTTAAACATTTTTTTTTTCACAGACTATAGGTAACACTAATGTATCACCCGAGCAAACAGAATCAGATAAACATGATGAAATTCCGCCCAATGCTAGTAATTCTGAATGCAGCATTAATAGCTTTAATGATATGAAGTTAAACATTGATATTTTGCGTGGAATATACTCTCTTGGTTTTGTCAATCCAACCGCTTTACAACGACGTGTTGTTGTGCACTGCATAAATGGGCGAGACATAATAGTATTTGCTGGACCAGGTACTGGTAGAACAATAATGTTTACCATACCATTACTTCAACGTATAAAAACCAATTTAAACGAGTGTCAAGCATTAGTGTTAGTACCAACTCGAGACCTTGCCGTACATATTCAAAAGGTATGCTATGACTAAAGTATGGATTTTCATTGCTATTTTTGTGTTTTTTCAGTAACTTTATTTAAAATTTAAATTAAAATAGCAAAATCTAATTAATTAAAATAAAATACCATTAGTTATATAGGGCTCAGACCTTAATGTACTTAAAAAGTACTAAATATGCATCCACTCATGTGCTTAAAGAAGTACAAATATGTACTTATTTTAAATTCTGAGCAGATGATGAATGTATTGATTTTACAATGATGTGTTTTTTTTTATTATTATTATATTTTGTGTCTGTGTACACAATAAGTAGTTGAAATATGGGTGCTAATTCGGTGTGCACTCTACCGGTTTTTGTGTTCTACACCTAGTCTATTTTCGGTACGCGGATATTGGACTACAATTACTGTATAATATGCGTTACATGCCTCGGTTTTATATTATACGTTGGGTATTTCAACTGTTAATAATAATGATAATCTCTAATTATCTTTAGGTACCTTAAATTGTATTACTATTGGTTTTACTTTTATTACAGTCGTCACACAACGCTCACAAAGGTTGCTCGTTACGAATATAATATATATTTTTTAAAAATATTTTCAGTATTTCGTGTATTATTTATAAATTGTAATGGCTGTGATGATGTTCGTGAGTTTTATACTACTATACTACAGTAGTTCTAAATGAGATTGAGTTTCATCGGTTTTTAGTAGCAAAAGGATTGTTGAAATGTGCCGAAGACAACGATCCTTGTTATAAAACAAAATTTTTTTTGAATGAATATAAAATAAATCTCAGTCAAAAGACGTATGACGACTGTAGACTCAGACACTTGTCTATAAAGAATCATTATTAAAATATAAATATACCGACTCAGACACTTTTCAGTAGAGCGCATACCGAAACAGAAACTTGTTAGTAGAGCGCATACCGAAACAGAAACTTGTTGGTAGAGCGCATACCGAAACAGAAACTTGTTAGTAGAGCGCATACCGAATCAGCACCAAAATATGCAGTCTGCATTTCATATTTTGACAAAATACGTAAAAATTACAAGGTACCCCATAGTTTGTCTATGTTTATCAAAAGAAAAGTGTCTGCTGGAAAATCAAATTACATTTTATGTGTGTTAGAAGTCCAAATTTTCACATTAGATAAAAATGAAGAATGGTGATTAATGAAATTTACACCAAATGTTTATTTTATAATTTCCTATACTTTATAACATTTTCAAAATATTTTTAGTTGTTTTGAGCTGTTATTATAGTTTCTTTACTTATAAATACAAGGCTGGGCAAGTTAATGATTTTTTTAAACTCAGTTAAGTTAAAAATTAATTCCAATCTTTTTTAACCTTTTTATAAAAATAAAAAAAAGTTATTTTTTTTTATACAACTCTAGCATACTTTATTTTTTTCCAAACCAAAACTATAGTGCTTATACTTTATACAGTACTTCCATATAGTACCTATATTGTATTTTTAAGAACAGTAGTTACATATCTAATAAGTATTAATTAATAAATGATAACTAATACCTAAAAATAATGAATTAGTATTATTTAGTTGTTTTTCAAAGAGATATTATGAGCGTTTGTAATAGAGTATTACTGTTATAGGTATATTTATTATGTAATAAAAAATAACAAAATATTTTTATATATTTATTAACAGATACCTACTAGATATTATTTACTTAGACAAAAATATTAAATGAGTATAATTGTTTATATTTACATGATTTAATAATTATATAATTATATCCATCATATAAAAACTACCCAACTTCAAATTATATTAGAAATGAAAATATAATTTAAAGAAAGAGATAATAAATAAATTCATATAGCTGGATAATATTTTAACATAATATACATTTAGTAATGTATAGATATACTTAAACTATAAGTTTAAACATAAATAGGTAGCATTGCCTATTTATAAGTACCTTAATAGACACCAAATGTACAGGCGTATAGCTAAGCGTTACCCACTTTTTTATTTTACTTGCAATTATCATAAATACAAATATTTTACTAAAAAATATATTTATATTTTATATTTTGTAATTTATTAATAAAAACAGAAAATTGTATGTCAATTAGGGATTTAAAAACACTGTACAAAAACACATCTAGTAAAAACTCAAAATATAATATTTTTTTTTTTTTTGCCAAATTTTCAAATTATATTGTTAACTTGTCTTTAATTATCAAATATTCTTTAAGAAATATGTAAAAATATGTACTTTAAACTTTCAGTATTTTCTTTTGTAGTGTTGTGAAATTAATTTCAAGCTTACTGAGCAATAAATCTAATAACCCCAAAAAAAACATGCCAATGCAACAACTTTTGAGCTCTAAACTTAAACAGGTCGTTTTTACATATTCACTAAATGATTTATTTCTGAGTTTTAATAAAAATTAATCTCTAGGTATTGCTTATCAACTGCGATAGCGCCAATAGCACATCGGTAATTTCGTTAACTGTCACGTCTCTCCATCAAATAATATATAGTTATTAATTGTTATTGGCCTAACCAACCTCTTGCTATCATTAATTGAATACAAATTAAAAAGGATTTCATACATTTATAAAATTATAATTTAGGTAGTTAATAATAATTACAGAAAAGTTGAGAATACCAAGTATAGTATAATTTTACTTGTTATTATTTCAATGTAAATGTTGATTTTTTTTTTCTTAATCTAGATCATCATGAGTGTTGGTGACTTTTTGGGTGTTAATGTGTGTATCGGTGGTGACAATGTTCCAAGAAAACTATCAGTTGTCCCACATATAGTTGTCGGTACCCCAGCTGGAGTGTCCAATATGATTTCATGCAAATCTCTACGTACTGGAAGCATTCAAACAGTGGTGATCAACAAAGCTGAAAAGATGTTGACTAATAATTATACCATACTAATTGAAGAAATAATGAGAAAACTAACAAAAACCAGACAAGTCACTTTACTGACATCAGACAAACTTGATCATGTATTAGACATTTACATGGAATCCTTACGTGATCCATTGGTGATTATTAATGACCAAGAAAAAGAAAACGATCTACTAAAAAGTATGTCACCATAAATAATTTTCTATTAATATTTATAAATTTAAAATGTTGTGTTCATATATTATTTCTTAATGATATGTGTCATTAATACTTTTCAATTTGTTTTGTTATAATCTTAGATCTTCCAAAACAGTTTTATTTAAACATTCAAAAGGATTGGAAAATTAATGCACTTTGCGATATCAATGAAACATTGAAAATACAGAAATCCATCATCTTCTGCAACACTTTGGATAGAGCTCAAAAACTCTGTGAGTCATTACAAAGATTGGAATATGCAGTATCACTTTTTCATTTGGAAATGAATGCACATGAACGCGAGCAAAAACTTAATATGTTTTCTTCAAACAATATTAAAATGCTCATCACCACAGATCCAATCAAAGGCAGCCAATTTCAGCAAGCTGCTTGGATAATAAATTATGATTTGCCTATAAATCCTATTTGTTATCTAGATAGAGTGGCCAAATGTACCGAAAATATAAAAGTGATAAATCTCATTGATGAAGATGACGACCAAACTAAATTGGCAATTGAAACATACAACAAATCTTATATGTTTCAGATGCCTCTGAATATGATTGATTTGTTACAATATTAGACTCATTTGATGATTATGTTATTTTGAAATTAAGTAGTATAATTACTATGATAAATAATAGAATATACATATTAATATATTATTTTTATATTCTACTAATGAACTATTCACAAGATAAGGAAATGGGTTTCATTATTATTATTATTTTCCATTAGATTTTAACTTTATTTTTGTGGCACTTAAGGATGTTTTTATATTTAAGTATATTGTTTATTTTTTTTTTCCTACAATTTTACTATCTGTGATTGATTTATGAGTGATAGACAAATAGAATATTATTAGAATGTTATTCAAGACATTATTTTGAAAAATATAATCTATATTGTACTAGTTTTTGTCTTGATAATTATTTATATTATTTTATTCAGTTATCAAAAATGTTCTGTTACTCCTGTATTACTACTATAATAGGCTTTATACTAATATTTTAATGTATCATGGCTGACGACTGAATACATTTTTAAAATAGCCACTAAGGACAACTGCAGGTTAACAATCCATACAATCTGTACAATCTTCTTTGTAGTTATCAAACCGTGTTTTAACTATACTATGGTATTGTCTGTTTTCAGCACATTCATATTTTTCACAAAATTCAGAAGATGACAGTGAAAAATCATTGACAGTTGTTATTGTATCAAATAATTGTATCATTGATATTTTATTATTGTTTTGACTATTTGGTCAAAATTAATATATTTACATGTGTAGGTTGTGTCACATACGCCAATTACTTCGGACGTGCACAATGAACAAACAAATAATATTATAAATACCTTTAATAATCACTGGTATTTGTTGGTAATTGAGTCAGACTATCACCACCACTAACCCTACATTTGTCTAGTCCTATCACTTATATAGGTATTATGGCTTAACCTAGTGTCTATTTTGCTATATCTGCTAAATCTTACTGCCTAAGACTTAATTCTGAATATTGTTATACATTACATACATGTTTACTTAACCTAGTTAATATTTTTAATATTAATAATGTTTATGTTTTTGCATGGTATAACCGGAAATACTTAAACTATGAGCTTAAATGTTTCATACAAATAATTATTAAATGGTATATACCAACAATAATAATATCTGAAATTAAAATGCGATGTAGTAGTAAAAGATACCCACCGATTATAGATAGAACTATTCTATTTACAATCGTGCAGCCAACTGTATCATGTTGTTGAAGTCTATAGTGGAATAAGTACCTTCAGAGTGCAGACTACCGACAGTACAGTAACTATTAACTGTTGCCTGTTGGTTACATGTGTGTAAAGCCAATTGATAATAGTTGGTATGCATGTAATATTATTTATAAGCCTTGATATAATTTAAGTTCATAATATTATAGTTAACTATTGAAACATAGGCAACAAATAATTTTCCAATGAAAAACGCAGATCAATTATTAGGTATTGTGATACTCTACATTTTATTATTACCTACTTATTGTGAATAAATATTATGATGTTTAATTAAAAACTATTTAATTTATTGTTTTTCAGAATTAGCTGTGTGTAATGATCAATTTTTAGAAATTGAAATACTTATTGACTAGGCTTACTAACAGTTTTAGCTTAATTTTGTTAAACTATTCTTCATTTTTGGAAACTTTATTCAAAACTTTTATCTGGATAGATAGGTAGATATTATTTAAGAAGTAGAAAAAATGTACATACAAACATAAATAAATATGAGTTTACCGTGTAACGAGTAAGTATATTGAAAATAAATTGGTCGTACCCTCCCCCTCTCTCTAATTTTAAGGTAAATTTATAAAAGGATTCAGTATTGATTGTTATGTGAATATATGGGTAGGTACCTACTACCTGTAACATTAGGTGTATCTAGGTACGTATTGAAATTAAAATTTGGTAGCTAGTGGCGTCAGTCACAAAATATATGCTCTGACTACCAACACCAACTTTTCCAGATGTGTAACCTTCCGGAATCTTAGTGACAAATCCTTTCCATGCATACACGTGTTTCAAACCAACCATAACCTTCCCCACATTTACCAAGTTGACTACTTTCACTAAACTTGCAACGAACGCCTTGAGTATCACATGTGTAATCAGTAGTTTGATGAACATGGGCTGAGTATCATAATGTATGATTTTTTTAGTGTTTCCGGCATGGGAATATAGGATATTCCCTAGATATAAATAAATCAATAATCTCGAAAAAAATTTGAGTATCACAGATGATAGTGATGATACTCAAACAAATAAACTCGAGAAGAAATTGACAAGTATAAGTGAAATACGAGTATTAAGCGCAATAATGGAAATTATGTGTACCTATCACATATGATACACAAGTCACCTTGCCAAAATCCACTTAATGCCCTATTGTGTTGCTGGCTTGCCACGGGTTAATTAACAAAAAAAAAATATGTATAATTTGTATGAAGGTTATTAAAAAAGTTTAAAAGTCTAAAATATTATCTTACAGTTTAACTACCTATACCTACCTAATTACATTTCTGTTTTCTTATCTTATTGGCTTGTAAAAAAAACGTATAGTAGGTATTCAATATCATTAAGTATTTAAGTGTGAACCACATTTTATATATTATGTGGTGTGCACGGTTACGGCGTTATGTTGACTGAGTTTCAAATAAACTATCAAGCATAGTCGCATAGATCTCACACCTACTACTAGACAAGCAATGAGTCATGAGTGTATGAAAAGCGTAACAACATTGAGGGCGCTTTTTGGTTACTTGATTACCCCTACGCACAGTGGTGCGAGGTAGCAGGGTAATATAATATATATATATATATATATATATAAAGTATTGTATTTTTTTGTAAAGGCGCCTACATCACTCCGAAATATTGTTACACGGCCCAAAGTTCTTGTCTAGTTGTATAAGATCTATGCTATTAATAAGTTACCTATGTTGGCCACATATAATATTTATCTAAATATTTACAAATCAAAAATTTGTAATTCATAGGAGTGCGGCAGTAAGTTCGTTTGGTACATCTGCAACATTTTTTGGGCCAATTGATTGGTCAGTGGACCGCTGTGGTTAATAGCTCAAGTTGTAGGCTATATAGCCACTCCTTCACAGTCGGCAGCAATTCATTACCTATTTAATACCTACACAAGTAGATACAATGGATCAGAACCCA
Source organism: Myzus persicae (assembly GCF_001856785.1). NCBI lineage: Eukaryota > Metazoa > Arthropoda > Insecta > Hemiptera > Aphididae > Myzus > Myzus persicae. Next base: position 798,561 of record NW_019100802.1, on the reverse strand, counting down.
ATTTTCCGTTAGATAATTGATGATTTGTACAATTTTATTTAAATTACAACAAATAGATAGGTACCTACAATGTAGGTCCTACAGAGGCACATAGCCCAACTCAAAGAGACGAACCTGATCCAGAAAATATAACATAAGTAGGTACTTACACATAGATTTATCATATTGTAATTAAATCAACATAAGCCTTTCATGTAAGTATCATACTTAAAATATTTAGTATAAAACTTTAAAATGTAATGTATTTCAGAAACCTTAATAACCTCAGGAGTATAGGCGTATATACATATATAAAAAATAAGATGTATAGTCAAAATTAGGAAGCTCGATTTTCAATCTACAGAATACAAACAAAAATTGTACGGCACTAAAATTACTGTATAGGCTTCATTCAGTGTCGTAGGTAATTCAAACTAAAAAGATATAATATAATATTATAATTTATAAATAATTATTTTTACACTGTACTATGTAGGCAAAGCATACCTGCGTCGAAGTATAAACCGGGGGGGACTAATGTCAAAAATCACTGGTAACACAATAAGTACATACTATTTTTTGTTTTTACAAATGATAAAACAATTAATTTAACTAAAATAGCGGGGAAAATGGCCCCCTGGCACCCCCTTGCAGTCGCTCATGCCTTCAGCGTCCTTCATACAGCCATAGAACATATTATTGATCTATAATACAAGTATGCAACATCCTTGTCGTATTGCATAAAAAATAGATTACATTTTATTGGACCACTAAATCTGGTTTAAGGGACCATTATCTCACTATTGATTCATTAAAATAACCTGGTGTAACCAGGCAACTACTTCATACATCAAGTTTAATGTAATTTAATTTAATATTTATACTTAAAAATTTATAAATTTTATTTATATTATTAAATAATATTCATAAAAATGTACTTCCAATAAATAAATATTTTAAATTAAACAATTTATTGTTGTATACTACGGAATACGGATGATTACGTTTGTTCAATAAATTATTGCAATATTACCACTTTGTATCATAAGTGTAGATACATCGAGTTGTAATGGATGAGTTATACAAAAATATATGCAGCCATTCAGGTAATGTTAGGTCGACACATTATCAGTAAACTTCCAAAGCAAGTTTTAACTGTGAATTAAATGTAAGTAAGTAACCTACCTAGTTTATTCTTTAATTTCACTTTCTACGTAAACGTACCTACATTTTAATAAATATGATGTAGGCGTTTAAAAATAATTATAATATAGGTACTTGCACAATTAGTAGTTAAAATTGTTTATAATATCTGATATTAACGAAAACATTTTTTTTGCTAAAAGATAAATCATTTAAGCTCACCGGTAATTGGATCTCCGTCCACACTGGAAAACTCATAAACCTACTCATGTTTCTACTTTCAAGTGCTTAATATATACCTAGGTAGGTTCTCTCGTATTTCTATTCTTTTACATGTTTGTTGATTGTTCTCTTGTTAAATATCAAATATCAACCAAAACTAAAATAGTTACAATTGAATAGTCATTTTCCTAAAATGTATTTAAAAATTATCTTTATTACTTAAATGTCAGCAGTTTGTGAGTCAAACTTACAACATAATATTTTTAGTGAATTATCGTGCCTTTTTTGCTGTGATTACATTTTTGGGTGAAACAAGCACACCAAGTACCTATTGTATACGTAATAGGTAACTGGTAACTAGTTGATACACATTTAATTTTTAAAGTCATAAATTGAGCTTGAAAGTTGAAGGTACTCTTTTGAAGGGATCATTTTTATTTTATTAAAGCTATCATTATTTTCCCAAAATTTTAAATTCTGCATCAATAATGAAAATAGTATGTATGAGGATTAAAGAACGGGTTAGTAATCAAAATATTTAAAAACCAACCTAACTTATTACAAAAGTTATACATATAGGAAAAGGATTATTAGAAAAACATGTTGTTAATGACGTACTTATCTGTTGAGATATTAAATGCTAAAATATTTAAACTAGAAAAAAAATTGTCAGTTGCATTTGAAGGTAATGATAGTGAGTTGAAATTGAGCAGCCAAGAGTGTTAAATGTATTTTGGAAAACTGTTTTAAGGATTGGGAGTACAATTTAAATATAGGAAATTCGGTCGAAAATTCCGGATATATTATAATGGTTGCAAAGCAAAATATGTTCTTATATTTAACATGGTATTTCTGACACATCTGTTGATATTGTACAACCTGTTGGGTTTATTTAACCACGTTTAAAACTTTTATTTTCAAAGTACACAAAACATTCTAACTGCAGATTCAGTCAAAACTGATTTGGTTTTGTCACCAAAGTTTTGTGATGAACCCTTTGGCATCGCTACATTTCAAATGCCATCTAATATCTGAATCTAATGTAATATCAATTTCATATAATCGTGTCATATAGACAGTTTAATTACATTTAAGAAGACGTCGTGCCCACATTTGCTGTCTCCGTTCTACACACGTACGACATAACAAATTTTCGTTCACTACATTCAATAGTGTGCTGTTATTTTTTTATATAAGAGTATTTATATAGTATTGACCTATTAACTTATTTTAAAATTTAAAGGTAAGATCATTATCTAAAGCCCTACGTATTATTTTTTGATATTATTATTTTTAAGTAAGTTATGACTTTTTTGAAACTACATTTTAAAATGATCATATTACGTAACTTAAAAATAATAATATCATCAATAAAAGGCTAAGTGAGGCCTTAGATAATAATCTTAACTTTAAATTGTGTGATAATTCACTCTAATATCAAAACTAACAGGACACTTAGCTACTCTCCGCTGTAAGAGAATTTGGTATATAATACGTGTGTAAGACGGAGACAACAAATATGGCGTCCTCTTAGGCCAGGATATTTCCTACTTTTTTTTAGTGTTGTTAAATTACAAGTCACCTATGGAAAATTAGTAAAACTAGTAAAAGCAAAGATAGCTAAGTTGCCAAAGAAGAAGGGTGTGCTTTCTGCAACACTGACCTAAAGTCATATTATGCTATCTTATTTGAATTACGAGGAAAAAATTAATTCTATGGAAAGAAAAATGTATAATATTATGTACCTAAACTAACGGTAGTTATTATTATATTTAGTAAGTAGTAGGTATGGTAAAATTATGGTAATATCCAACACCATCCTTGTTATCGAAGTTTGTACTTATTCTAAAAATTGAATCTTAGTTATGTCTTTTTTCGTAGGAGGTAATTATTATTTTAAATATACTTCTATTTTCGAAGGAAAAGACAATATTGGGAGTTTATAAGCTATTCAATTTTTAAGCTCCTTGGTGAGTTATAGATGCTGCCGTTTTCGTGGAAAACCATGGAACCTGTACTAGGTATAATAATGAACTTATCATAGTTCGTGGTATGTCGTATATAGTAAATACGTATATAGAATCGTTTTCTTCTAATTGTAAATTAAAAAGTCGTCTTTGCAAGCTTCGTGAATGTATAGAATTGACTATTTTAAAAGCAATGTCCATTATACTACTCATATTCAATATTTTTCCCCACAATACTTTTTATGAATCACACAATAGAACGTTATACAATTTGGAAATTTATTATCATTCTTACACAAAGCAATAAAACCATTATTTCTACCTCTCGTAGCTGGAGCTCCGTCAGTCGTAATACAAAGTAATTTATACAAAGGTAAATTTGATTTATTGACAATATTAATGAAAGCTTGATAAATATCCTCTCCTCGTGTCATACTTTTCATAGGGATTATACTATTATAGTTAATAATTCTTCTTTTCAATTAAAATTTGAAAAACTAGTGGTATAAATATACATAGTTGAGCGGTATCTATTATGTCCGTTGATTCGTCGAATTGAAATGAAAAATAAACATCACTTTCATTTATGTCTTGTTTTAATATTTCAACTCAATTTTTTCCTATAGATTTAACTTGTCTGACTTCTAGTCATAATTTTACGAGATAACTGTGAAACGGTACCTACCGATCCGAGGCGGACCGTGTGTTTGGAAAATAATCTCAATTTTAGTATTAGGAAGCTTTATTGTCTATATTTTCAAAAATGAAATGTGCAACATGAATGTCTGGGTGTATATATTTATGCTTGTTCCGCGACCTTGCCAGGATGAAGCATCTTGTTATTGCTCCGGAAGTCCTCGGAGTTGGTTCCGAGGTATGGTTGGCTGTTGTCTGAAGATGTCACTGAGTCAGTTGTTGTTTTGATCCACGTTAGTACGTTACACATCAATCGTGGATAACCGCTTTTGGTGATGTTCTGAGTTATAGACGATCTCCAATATATGATCGGCATGCGTCGTGGAAGACTCACGCGCCCCGAAAACTCTGTTAAGTGTCGTTAAACTCGTGCCAGAAATGGACAACTCAAGAGAAAGTAGTTTTTCTTTGTACAAACATATAAGATATTAAGATATAATTGTAAGAATCTGATTGGGAAATCTATTTAAACATCAATTTTTAAAAAAATAACGTGTATTAGGTAATTTTATTATGTTAGAGAAATTTATCTTTTTTGTATGGCTTTTGCAGTTTCGTAGGTACTGGAATTTATTCTTTTTGTTCACGTATTTTTTCGGTACAATATGATTGACGTTAGAAACTTACAATAAAGTTGCGATTATCACAAGCTAAATAAATTACTTTTACACTAGGGCGTTGATGCGTTTGATAATAGTATAATACTATTTCAATAAAAAAACAATTAGATAAGTAGCATCACAAACCAAGTTTATTTGTATAAATCAACTGTATGAATAAAACAGCAACAAGAAGTAACGCGGTAACCCTAAACGGCGCAGCAAAACATGCGCCGAACGAATTCCTTCGTCCGGCTCCACATCGACCGGTGCCGTTTAGGATTTATGGGATTACTGGCCAACTCTTGCTGATTGGCGTCACTGCATTCTGTATACCATTCCGGGTGGTCCACCAGTCCAAAAGTCATATGTATATTGTGCACTGAGGACCATCGACTCCGCGCTAAACAGCCTCCAAATTCGTTTGTCTCCCACTCTCCCGGACTTAGGGTGATTTTACTCGAAGTTCCGGCGGCGGCTGCGCTGACGTACACGATGACGTATTCATTCTAATTTAGTTTTTTACTTCACTGTATTCTTTCAAACTAAACTCCAAATCATTGAGATTGCTGAATGATGATTTTAAAATTATTGTTGGACTTAGTTTAGTTTTCGACGTAGAACAGTTGAAACACAGTCGTTTTTCAACGGCGGATGGCACACTTTCGAACCACGACAATTTTTAGGAGTTGTGAGTTGTATATAGCAAATAGGTACATAAGACAGCGAATAAGCTGCAGCATTACTATTTTCTTTTTTAGATCGGGTGAAATTTGTGAAGTTAACATTTTGAAAATTTTTCTAAAATATGCAAATTAAGCACAATAACGTAAAAATAAGCAGTTTCCGGCAAAATTTATGAAATATGCAAAAATTTGCACATTCAAATTTTAGATTTGGTATCACGGCATTGAAAAATGAATTTATTTCGCACTCTGCTACATTTTACAATAAATAAAAAAAGTATGCATTTAAGTCCCGAACCTTGGTCATGCGGTTTTTTCCCCCGTCACTTACCTTTATGTGAGAGCCTTAGTTAGGTACCTACACGGCTGTATATATAATATATATTATATAATTTATTACACTATACTGTTAGTGTAGTACTATAATATAATCACACAATTTTTTAGCAAATACTGCATCACACTATTATAGAATAATATTGTTTAATAACATTAATAATGCCGAGCCCAGAGAGAATATTATATTCACAATTAAAGTATCCATTTTTTTATTACTCCTGTACATTTCAAAGGCTAATTTTGAATTTTTTTCATGTCTCGATACTTCTAGAGTTTTATATTAAGTTATAGTTTAACCGTTAAGACTAAAAGCAATATTGTGAGATGCTGGATAATAAAATGGACTCGCGACAGTAGTGTATCTAAATGGCCTATACGCAGAGTTCCGTGTTCTGAATTGTATAGATTTAAACACTCCGAATAATATTCTGTTGCAGGATCTGAAATAAAAAATGTATCGTGTCATCCAAAGAAGTCAAAAACTCGAAAACTGATAACAACATATTATATTATAATATCTATCATCTATGGCAAAATCCGATCGTCGTCACTCGTCGGAGACGATTCACAATTCTAATAATTTCATTGAACAAAAGAGAAATGTGTAAGGCAACAATAAAAATTTGCTCACATATTTCATTCTGCTCAAGTAATTTTTTTAAAAAATCTCGATTTTTTCAGTTCATGTTTAGATGAAGAAAGAAGTTCCTCGGTATATGGCGTCTGAACTCAAGATATGGCCTTGCAACTATATATTACCCGAAGAGTCGATGTATACGTAAGTTTGATTACCTATTCTTTTGGGGCTTACATATTTTACTTTTTAGTCTCAAAATTAAAATTTATTGTCACAGACAATTTGCTACCCGGGTAAAGTAGGGGCATATTTTTTGTTCCCGAGCGCGCAACACAAAAAATACGCTTATAGCACAAACGACGACGGCATATCCAGGTCGCAGAATAATAACATATTATTTGTACAATTAAATAGATATAAATAGTGTTGTACATACTAGTCATACTACAGTAGTACAGTACACAGAAATTCTTATGTCCCGCAAAATTCAACAATTTTTATTTTTAGTTTATATAAATGTTGAGTAATACATGAATATTGCTATGCCGTCTGCTTGTGGTCGAACCGCGAATTAAAGTGACGCCGTCGTACATCTAACATCAAATTATTTTATAATTTCTTAAAAGCGATTCTGGGGAAGACTGCTGCCTGAGAAGATTATGGTGCCCTCTTCGCCAAAAAACTAGTCCCGAATTGTGTCGTCTCTACCATTAACTCCTCACCTATTGTAAATAATGTTTTTTCTAATTTAAATGTATCTAGTGTTTCTTTCAGCTCTAGTACCTATTTTCCTTTAGACTCACTTTCTTTTGGTTTTTACCAAAATTGCCGTGGTCTCCGAACTAAGATTCCTACCGTGAATGTTAATGTAGCTATATTTGATTTCATATTTGTTATTCTTACTGAAACTTGGCTCAATGATAGTATTTTTTCTAGCGAACTAGGGTTAATCAATTATAATGTATTTAGATGTGATAGGTCCAGTGCTACTAGTGTCCATAATAGAGGTGGCGGTGTCCTCATAGCAGTGAGAAACGATGTTAGTGCGTTGGAAATACCTGTCCCTAAATTTATGGGGGCTGAGTGGGTTTTCATAAAAATGTATTTTAACTCTATCTCGTATATTATCTGCGGTGTCTACTTCCCTCCCACTTCACCTGTTGGTGTTTATGAGTCATTTACTTCGGAACTCGAGTGTATCGTTTCGAATAACAATGATTGTGTTTTTATTGTTTGTGGTGACTTTAATCTTCCAGATATACTATGGTCATATGATGATATGGGCCTTATCTATTCCTCCTTATCAGGGGCGCGTACTTCTTGTATCCCTGAATGCTTTGCCTTTCTCAACTTTTTCCAATTGAATGAAATAAGAAATACTAGTGACACCTTATTAGATTTAGTCTTTAGCAGTGAGCGTAATATCGTTATTAAAAGATCTGATATCCTTATTGTTCCCGAGGATAGCTATCACCCTTCCCTTGTTGTTAATATTGTCAGTTCTCAAAACGTTCCTTCTTACGATGCTTCGCATTATTTTCCAGACTTCAATAAGACAGATTTCGATAAAGTTAAAACTTTTTTGTTAAGTTATAATTGGCGTGACACTATTTCTCCGTTAAATACTAATGAGGCAGCTTTCGCTCTATCTCATGCTCTTAATTACTGTGTGTCTAACTTTGTTCCATTAGTAAAATACAAAAAGTCTACGTATCCACCGTGGTTTACAAGTGATCTAAAACGCCTTGTTATCCGTAAAAAGAAAGCCCATGCTCTTTTTAGATCCACCTTGAAACCATTTGATTATACCTGTTTTTCTTCTCTACGTGCCCAGTTCAAGTATGAGTCTGGTAGATGTTATCAACAATTTGTTAAAAAAGCTGAATCATCTTTCATTTCAAACCCTAAATCTTTTTGGGACTTTGTACGCAAAAACAAAAATGGAAATAATCTTCCATCTACAGTAAACCTTAACGGTGTCTCTAGTACCAACAATGTAGATGCATCTGAGCTCTTTTCTAAGCATTTTAGTTCTGTTTTTTCGTCAACCAATATATGTACTGTAAACGCTTTACCTAATGGTCTACCCTATGACCTACCTTCTTGTTGCTATGTTGATATTGATGATGTTGAATCTGGTTTGTCTAAGCTACGCTCGGTGAAGTCAATTGGTCCAGACGGTTTGCCAGGATTTTTTTTGTATCACATAAGGTCGGTCTTATGTTACCCGCTACTTCTCATTTTCAATAAATCTCTTAGTGAAGGTTTATTTCCAGATATATGGAAAGTAAGTTCAGTCTCGCCCATTTTCAAATATGGTGATAAGTCTATTGTCTCCAACTATCGACCAATCTCCAAAATTTGCCACGTTGCTAAGCTTTTTGAATCCCTTGTTCTACAATCGATTCAAAAGTCTGTGAATCACGTTCTTATTGATGAACAACATGGTTTTCGTTCTGGCCGTTCTACTACAACCTGTAACGCTATCTTCACCAATTATGTACTTGATGCCTTTAGGAATCGCTCTCAAGTT